>NW_025966973.1:0-26995 GCF_021869965.1 Rhincodon typus | reverse complement strand
ACCCTCAGCCTTTCCTCATAAGACCTTCCCTCCATACCAGGCAACATCCTGGTAAATCTCCTCTGCACCCTTTCCAATGCTTCCACATCCTTCCTATAATGCCGTGACCAGAACTGTACGCAATACTCCAAGTGCGGCCGCACCAGAGTTTTGTACAGCTGCAACATGACCTCATGGCTCCGAAACTCAATCCCTCTACCAATAAAACCTAACATACTGTACGAACCTAACATACTGTACGCCTTCTTAACAACGCTATCAACCTGGGTGGCAACTTTCAGTGATCTATGCACATGGACACCGAGATCTTTCTGCTCATCCACACTACCAAGAATCTTACCATTAGCCCAGTACTCTGTATTCCTGTTACTCCTTCCAAAGTGAATCATCTCACACTTTTCCGCATTAAACTCCATTTGCCACCTCTCAGCCCAGCTCTGCAGCTTATCTGTGTCCCTCTGTAACCTGCAACATCCTTCCGCACTATCCACAACTCCACCGACTTTGGTGTCATCCGCAAATTTACTAACCCATCCTTCTACACCCTCATCCAGGTCATTTATAAAAATGACAAACAGCAGTGGCCCCAAAACAGATCCTTGAGGTACACCACTAGTAACTGAACTCCAGGATGAACATTTCCCATCAACCACCACCCTCTGTCTTCTTACAGCCAGCCAATTTCTGATCCAAGCCGCTAAATCACCCTCAATCCCATGCCTCCATATTTTCTGCAATAGCCTACCATGGGGAACCTTATCAAATGCTTTACTGAAATCCAAATACACCACATCAACCGCTTTACCCTCATCCACCTGTTTGGTCACCTTCTCAAAGAACTCAATAAGGTTTGTGAGGCACGACCTACCCTTCACAAAACCGTGTTGACTATCCCTAATCAAATTATTCCTTTCTAGATGATTCTAAATCCTATCTCTTATAATCCTTTCCAACACTTTACCCACAACTGAAGTAAGGCTCACTGGTCTATAATTACCAGGGTTGTCTCTACTCCCCTTCTTGAACAAGGGGACAACATTTGCTAGTCTCCAGTCTTCTGGCACTATTCCTGAAGACAATGACGACATAAAGATCAAAGCCAAAGGCTCTGCAATCTCCTCTCTAGCTTCCCAGAGAATCCTAGGATAAATCCCATCCGGCCCAGGGGACTTATCTATTTTCACACCTTCCAGAATTGCTAACACCTCCTCCTTATGAACCTCAATCCCGTCTAGTCTAATAGACTGTATCTCAGTATTCTCCTCGACTACATTGTCTTTTTCCTGTGTGAATACTGACGAAAAATATTCATTTAGCACCTCTTCTATCTCTTCGGACTCCACGCACAACTTCCCACTACTGTCCTTGACCGGCCCCAATCTGACTCGAGTCATTCTTTTATTCCTGACATACCTATAGAAAGCTTTAGGGTTTTCCTTGATCCTACCTGCTAAAGACTTCTCATGTCCCCTCCTGGCTCTTCTTAGCTCTCTCTTTAGGTCCTTCCTGGCTAACTTGTAACTCTCAAGCGCTCTAACTGAGCCTTCACGCCTCATCTCTACATAAGCCTCCTTCTTCCTCTTGACAAGAGATTCAACTTCTTTAGTAAACCACGGTTCCCTCGCTCGACCACCTCCTCCCTGCCTGACAGGTACATACATCTCAAGGACACGCAGTAGCTGTTCCTTGAACAAGCTCCACATTTCAATTGTGCCCAGCCCCTGCAGTTTCCTTCTCCATCCTATGCATCCTAAATCTTGCCTCATCGCTCATAATTGCCTTTCCCCCAGCTATAACTCTTGCCCTGCGGTATATACCTATCCCTTTCCATCGCTAAAGTAAACGTAACCGAATTGTGGTCACTATCACCAAAGTGTTCACCTACCTCCAAATCTAACACCTGGCCTGGTTCATTACCCAGTACCAAATCCAATGTGGCCTCGCCTCTTGTTGGCCTATCTACATACTGTGTCAGGAAACCCTCCTGCACACATTGGACAAAAACTGACCCATCTGAAGTACTCGAACTATAGCGTTTCCAGTCAATATTTGGAAAGTTAAAGTCCCCCATAACAACTACCCTGTTACTTTCGCTCCTATCCAGAATCATCTTTGCAATCTTTTCCTCTACATCTCTGGAACTTTTCGGAGGCCTATAGAAAACTCCCAACAGGGTGACCTCTCCTTTCCTGATTCTAACCTCAGCCCATACTACCTCAGTAGACGAGTTGTCATCAAATGTCCTTTCTGCCACTGTAATACTGTCCTTGACTAACAATGCCACACCTCTCCCTCTTTTACCACCTTCCCTGATCTTACTGAAACAACTAAACCCCGGAACCTGCAACAACCATTCCTGTCCCTGCTCTATCCATGTCTCCGAAATGGCCACAACATCGAAGTCCCAGGTACCAACCCATGCTGCAAGTTCACCCACCTTATTCCAGATGCTCCTGGCATTGAAGTAGACACACTTCAAACCACCTTCCTGCCTGCCGGTACACTCCTGCGACCTTGAAACCTTATTCATGACCTCACTACTCTCAACCTCCTGTACACTGGAGCTACAATTCAGGTTCCCATCCCCCTGTTGAATTAGTTTAAACCCTCCCGAAGAGCATTAGCAAATTTCCCCCCCAGGATATTGGTACCCCTCTGGTTCAGGTGTAGACCATCCCGTTTGTAGAGGTCCCACCTACCCCAGAATGAGCCCCAATTATCCAAGTATCTGAATCCCTCCCTCCTGCACCATCCCTGTAGCCACGTGTTCAACTGCTCTCTCTCCCTGTTCCTCGCCTCGCTAGCACGTGGCATGGGTAACAAACCAGAGATAACAACTCTGTTTGTTCTAGCTCTAAGCTTCCACCCTAGCTCCTTGAATTTCTGCCTTACGTCCCCATCCCTTTTCCTACCTGTGTTGTTGGTGCCTATGTGGACCACGACTTGGGGCTGCTCCCCCTCCCCCTTAAGGATCCCGAAAACACGATCCGAGACATCACGGACCCTGGCACCTGGGAGGCAACACACCAACCATGAGTCTCTCTCGTTCCCACAGAATCTCCAATCTGTCCCCCTAACTATGGAGTCCCCAGTGACTAATGCTCTCCTCCTCTCCCCCCTTCCCTTCTGAGAAACAGGGACAGACTCTGGGCCAGAGACCTGTACCCCACGGCTTACCCCTGGTAAGTAGTTCCCCCCAACAGTATCCAAAACGGTATACTTGTTTTTGAGGGGAATGGCCACAGGGGATCCCTGCACTGTCTGCCTGCTCCCTTTCCGTCCCCTGACTGTAACCCATCTACTTTTTTCTTGTACCTGAGGTGTGACTACCTCCCCGTAACTCCTCTCAATTACCCCCTCAGCCTCCCGAATGATCCGAAGTTCATCCAGCTCCAGCTCCAGTTCCCTAACACGGTTTCCGAGGAGCTGGAGTTGGGTGCACTTCCCGCAGATGAAGTCAGTGGGGACACTAGTGGTGACCCTTACCTCCCACATTCTACAGGAGGAGCATACAACTCAAGGGGTATAATGGCAGTAGTAGTGTAGTCAAAAGGGGAATCAGGAAGGCAAAAAGGGGACATGAGATAGTTTTTGCAAATAGGGTTAAGGAGAATCCAAAGAGATTTTACAAATATATAATGGCACAAGAGTAACTAGGAAGACAATACGACCGCTTAAAGATCAACTAGGCCATTGATGTGTGAACTACAGGAAACAGGTGAGATACGAAACGAGTATTTTGCGTCAGTATTTACTGCAGAGAAGGGGATGCAACCAGAGGGGTGCATGAACTGTAGAAAGTGGGTATGAGGTGCAGCATAAAATAAGAAAGGCAAATAGAATCCTGGCATTTATTACAAAAGGACTGGATTTCAAAAGTCAAAAAGTGTTGTCACAATTATATTGGGGCGGCACGGTGGCTCAGTGGTTACACTGCTGCCTCACACTGTCAGGGACCCCGGTTCGATTCTTGCCTTGGGTGACTGTGTGGAGTTTGCACTTTCTCCCCAGGTCTGCGTGGGTTTCCTCCCACAGTCCAAAGAAGTGCAGGATAGGTGAATTGACCATGCTAAATTGCCCACAGTGTTCAGGGGTGTGTAGATTGGGAGGGTAACAGGGGAAAGGGCTAGGGGGATGCTCTTCGGAGGGTCAGTGTGGACTTGTTGGGCCAAAGAGCCTGTTTCCACACTGTAGGGACTCTATGATTACTTGAGATGTCCTGTTGCAGTGGTACAGGACATTGGTTAGGCCACTTTTGGAATACTGTGTTCAATTCTGGTCACCCTGCTATCGGAAAGATGTTGTCAAACTTGAAAGGGTGCAGAAAAAAATTTACAATGATGTTGTCGGAGTTGTAGGGTTTGAGCTACAGGGAGAGGCTGAATATGCCGAGGAAAATATTTTCCCTGGAGCATCGGAGGCTGAGAGGTGACCTTATAGAGATTCACAAAATCATGCGGGGCATGGATAGGGTGAATAGCCAAGATCTTTTCCCTCGGGTAGGGGAGTCCAGAATTAGTCAGCATAGGTTTAAGATGAGAGGGGAAAGGTATAAAAGGGACCTAAAGGCCAACTTTTTCATGCAGTGAGTGGTGCATGAATGGAATGAGCTGTCAGAGAAAGTAGTGGAGGCCAGTAGAGTTACAACATTTAAAAGGCATTTAGATGGGTATGGGCCAAATGCTGATCAAGTGGACTAGTTTAATTTAGAGATAGTAGGAACTGCAGATGCTGGAGAATCCGAGACAACAAGGTGCAGGGCTGGATGAACACAGCAGGCCAAGCAGCATCATCGGTTCGCAACAAACAACTGCACCTCCCAGTCGCGAACCATTTCAACTCCCCCTCGCATTCCTCAGACGACATGTCCATCCTGGGCCTCCTGCAGTGCCACAACGATGCCACCCGAAGGTTGCAGGAACAGCAACTCATATTCCGCTTGGGAACCCTGCAGCCCAATGGTATCAATGTGGATTTCACAAGTTTCAAAATCTCCCCTCCCCCCACCGCATCCCAAAACCAGTCCAGCTCGTCCCTGCCTCCCTAACCTGTTCTTCCTCCCACCTATCCCCTCCTCCCACCTCAAGCCGCACCTCCATCTCCTACCGACCAACCTCATCCCGCCCCCTTGACCTGTCCGTCCTCCCTGGACTGACCTATCCCCTTCCTAACTCCCTACCTACACTCACCTTTCCTGGCCCCATCCCCGCCTCTTCGACCTGTTTGTTTCCTCTCCACCTATCCTCTCCTCTATCCCTCTTCTATCCGCCTCCCACTCTCTCCCTATTTATTTCAAAACCCCCTTCCCCTCCCCCTTTTCTGATGAAGGGTCTAGGCCCGAAACGTCAGCCTCTCTGCTCCTATGATGCTGCTTGGCCTGCTGTGTTCATCCAGCCCTGCACCTTGTTGTCTTAGTTTAATTTAGGATATCTGGTCAGCACAGACAAGATGACCAAAGGGTCTGTTTCCATGCTGTACATCTCTATGACTCTAAGTAAACTTAAGATTTAATATAATGTCTCCAAAGGCTTAAGGCAGGAATTCTGCATTGCAATTGGAGTGTTTAGAATGAGATAAGGTACCTAGCAGAATGAGTATTCTTTAAAGGAAGTAACTAACAAGCTTAATGTTAGGGAGCTGGAGCTGGATCATAGATAAGAGTTTTAATGAGGTGGTCACACGTAAGGTGCAGGCAGAGAGTAACTGGATGGCCACCAGGAAAAGTAAAGGGAGTGGGCAGGGAGTGCAGGAATCCCCTGTGGCCATTCCCCTCGAAAATAAGTATACTATTTTGGATACTGTTGGGGGAGAGGGGAGGGGGAGGATGGCTGCTCAGGGGAAAGCAGCAGTAGCCAGGTCAGTGGAACTACAACTGGTTCTGGGGCACAGCAGGAAAGGGTAAAGGTAAACAGGACCTTAGTGATAGAAGACTTGATAGTTACTGGGGACTGACAGCAGATTCTGTGGCTGCAGACGGGAATCCAGGATGGTATGTTGCCTCCTGGGTGCCAGAGTCCAGGATGTCTCGAAGTGGCTGCAGAATGTTCTCAAGGGGGAGGGTGAGCAGCCAGAATTCATTGTGCATGTTGGCACAAATGACATGAGTAGAAATAGGGATGAGGTCCTGCATTGTGATTACAGAGAGCTAGGAAAAAAGTTAAAAATCAGGACCTCGACTGTAGTAATCTCCGGATTACTTCCAGTGCTATGTGCTAGTGAGGGTAAGAACAGGAGGATATGGCAGATGAATGTGTGGCTAAAGAATTGGTGCAGGGGGCAAGGATTCAGATTCCTGGATCTTTTCTGGGGCAGGAGTGACCTGTTCAAGAGGGACAGGTTGCACCTGAACTGGAGGGGCACCAGATATCCTGGTGGGCAGATTTGTTAGTGCTGCAAGGGAGGGTTTAAACTAAATTGGCAGGGTGTGGGATCCTCAACAACAGGGAGGCAAGTGCGAGGCTGGAAGGAGATACAGTAATCAGAAATAGCAAGCTGAAGAGACAGGTCAGGCTGAAACAGGACAGGCAGTGAGGAATGCCTGCTGGATTAAATTGCATCTATTTCAATGCAAGAGGGCTGACAGATAAGGCCTGTCGAACTCAGGGTGTGGATAGGTATGTGGGACTGGGATATTACAGTCATTACAGAAACATGGCTAAGGGAGGGACAGACTGGCAGCTTAACATGCCAGGATACAGGTGCTTTATGCGGGACAGAGATGGAGGAAAGAGGAGAGGGGGAGTTGCATTTTTGATTAAGGAGAGCATCACAGCAGTAGTCAGAGATGAAATAACCGAGGGACCATTCACTGAGGCTTTGTGAATGGAGCTAAGAAATAAGAAGGGTGTTTACTGTGGAGAAAGACATGAAGACTTGGAAACTTGGGGAAGTTTAGTGGTGATATCTTGGGGACAGTCCATATCACAGTACAGGAGGTGTTGGACGTATTAGAATGTACGAAGGTGGATAAATCTCCTGGTCCTGACCAGATAAAACCAAGAACCCTGCAAGAAGCTAGAGAAGAAATTGCGGGGGCCCTGGCTGATATATTTGCATCATCATTAGCCACAGGTGAAGTCCCGGAAGACTGGAGGGTAGCGAATGTTGTGCCCTTATTCAAGAAGGGCTGTAAAGAAAAACCTGGGAACTATAGACCAGTGAGCCAAACATCTCTGGTAGGTAAACCTGAAAGAACTGAGGATGCTGTGAATTAGGAACAAAAACAAAGTTGCTGGAAAAGCTCAGCAGGTCTGGCAGCATCTGTGAAGGAGAAAACAGAGTTAACGTTTCGGGTCCGGTGACCCTTCCTCAGAACTGGTAGGTAAGTTACTTGAGAAGATTCTGAAAGATAAGATATACATGCATTTGGAAAGACAGGACTTGATTAGGAGTAGTCAGCATGGCTTTGTACATGGGAGATCATGCCTCACAAATTTGTTAGAGTTCTTTGATGAAGTGACCAGGAAGGTTGATAAGGGCAGGGCAGTAGACGTAGTCCATATGGATTTCAGTGAGGCCTTTGATAAAGTTCCACATGGTAGGCTGCTCTGGAAGGTTAGATCACATGGAATCCAGGGAGACCTGGCTAACTGGATACACAATTGGCTTGAAGGTAGAAAGCAGAGAGTAATACCGGAACGATGTTTGTCTGACTGGAGGCCTGTGACTAGTGGTGTGTTTCAGGGGTCGGTACTGGGCCCATTACTGTTTGTTATCTGTATCAATGATTTGGATGAGAACGCATAAGGCCTGAGTAGTAAGTTTGCAGATGACATTAAAATGGGTGGTATCATGGACAGTGAGAAAGGCTATCAGAAATTGCAGCAGGATCTTGATCAGCTCAGGAAGTGGGCCGAGAAATGGCAAATGGAGTTTAATGTAGATAAGTGTGAGGTGTTGCATTTTGGAAAGTCACATCAAGGTAGGAGTTTCATGGTGAATGGTAGAGCCTTAAGGAGTGTAGTGGAACAGAGGGACCTTGGAGTTCCACTCTGAAAGTAGAGTCACAAGTCGACAGAGCAATGAAGAAGCCTTTTGGCACACTGGCCTTCATCAGTCAGGGCACTGAGTATAGAAGTTGGGAAGTTATGTTGCAGTTGTACAGTACGTTGGTGAGGTTGCACTTGGAGAATTGTGTTCCTATTGCAATAGGAACGATGTTATTAAATTGGAAAGAATGTGGAAGAAATCTACAAGGATGTTGCCAGAACTCAAGGGGCTGAGTTACAAGGAGAAGTTGGACAAGCTAGGACCTTTTTCTTTAGTGCATAGGAGACTGAGGGCCTATCTTATAGAAGTCTATAAGATCATGACAGGCATGGATAGGGTGAATGCATTCAGTCATTTTCCCAGGGTTGGGGAATCAAGGACTAGAGGGCATCAGTTTAAGGTAAGAGGGGGAAGAATACACAGGAACCTGAGGGGCAATGTTTTTACACAGAGGGTGGTACGCATATGGAATGAGCTTCCAGCGGAAGTGGTTGTGGTGGGTACATTAACAACATTTAAAAGGCATTTGGACAAATACATGGATAGGAAAGGTTTAGAAGGATATGGGCCAAGTGCAGGGAAATGGGCTTAGCGTGGATGGGCATTTTGGTGAGCACGGGCCAGTTTGGGCCAAAGGGCCTGTCTCTGTGCTGTAGAACTCTATGACATCGCTGGTCACAGGCCTCCAGTCTGAAAAGCAGACTGCCATCCTGGATGTTGATAGGGCCTAAAACTCCCCACCTGACAGGACCCACATTCCACTCAGCTATACTTGCCTGGCATGATTTAAACTTCCTGAGTCTTATCAGCTGACTCTGTTCCAAAGTTAGTTTATACTTTTTTTTTTTAAAAGTAACTGCAATTTCAGGAAAGTCAATGTACTGGAGAAAGGTGATGCCACCTTTGGGGCATGGGGTCCAGTTATCCCTGTCTCTTTGTGGGGCACATGGAACTTTCTTTGTTCCAATCCTACTTGGGTCCCTCCCACAACTCTTTCTCCGGTACATCAATGAATCATTAGCACTTCTCTTGCTCGGAATTGGAAAAAAATTTATCAATTTCGCTTTCAATTTCCACCCTGCTCTCACCTTCACCTGGTCCATTTCCAATTCCTCCCTACCCTTTCTCCATCTCTGTTTCCACTTGTGCAATGGCAGACCACTGATATCCATGACAAATCTACCGACTCCATCCTCACACCTTGTTTCCTGTAAGGACTACAATCCATTCTCCCAGTTCCTTTGTCATAGTCACATCTGTTCTGATTGTGCCACCTTCAGTGACAGAGGCCCTCAGAACCGTCTACATCTTTCCTCAACTGAGGATTCCCCACATCTGTGGTTGACAGGGCCCTCAGCTGTGTCCAACATTTCCCACATTTGTACCCTCGCCCCCATCTCTTCTCTGCTGTAACAGGGTCCCCCGGTCCTCACTTTCCGACCCACCAACATTCGCATCCAAAGAATTGTAAGCTGCCATTTCTGCCACCGTCAGACACATATTTCCCTCCCATACTGAGGTGAAATATTTGTTTACTATCTCACCCATCTCCTAGAAAACAGTATTACAACAGAATAAAGGTAACAGCAAGGGCATGAGGAACGAGCTGGCCAGAACTGATTGGAAAGGGAGCCCAACAAGGAAGACGGTGGAGCAGCAAGAGTGGACAATGGACTGCTGAAAAATGAGGCTGGAGTAGTAGTAATGGGGAACACAGAAATGGTGGAATGTTGGAGGGGCCCAAAGCTAGAGGTGGCACAAGATGGCTGCCTGTAGATTTTTGGTTGGCATAAATATGGCAGAGAAGATTTTTAGATGCACCAACAGAATTAGCTTGGTGAGCTCAGAATTAAAATGAGATGGTAGCTTTGAGAAGAAGATAAATCCAAGGTAACAGGGTCTAGGCAGAACAAAGAATCTTACAAACTAATATACAGGGAGTTCTATCCAAACAACAGGTGCAGATGTCTGTAAAAGACATCCTGACAAGAGACGTCTGAGGAAGGACCTGAAATGTTAACTCTGATTTTTTACTTCACAGATGCTGCCACACCTGCTGAGCTTTTCCAGCAACTTCTGATTTTGTAAGAGATGTCTGGGAACAGACGGCCGAAAGTTTGTAGTTTAGAAAGAATTAAAAGAAAATTATGATCCCACAATAACCGAGACATGATAAGTTAAAAGGACAATAAGATTGTCTTGTAAAATCCTAGTAGTGCAGACAAGTTCAGTGAGCTGTGAAAGTGACTGAGTTTCAGTTTTATTGATAGAATAGATGTTATCTTATTAAGTAAGAGTTGGTGAATAAATATTTAGAGTTGGGACAGTAAACTTCATCTTAGAAGACAGCATATGCCTAGATTAATTTATAGTTGCAGGTACAAGATAGAGGGGCAGTGTTTACTTCTAAGGTCAGGTAGGACAGAAGCTGCTCACAACTTGTTGGCTGACGAATTTTAACATTAGGTGTAACCATATAACTTTACATATAACTAACATTATATTATAACTGAAATTATGAATTTTATAGCAAATGGTAGGAATTAGCATCTTCTTCTATCTCCTGTGAGTAGAATAGCAGGAAATATAAGATGAGTAACAAAATTTGATAAGGATAGCAATGAATACAGTGAATAACAGAATACAAACAGTCCTTCGAGTCAAGCAATTTTGGCAAATGTCTGACAAAGTGTGTAACCGTTAACATTGGAATGTAATTTAATCAGGTTCATTGCAAGATCTGAAGGCCTGATGATAACGATGTCAGGTAAACATCATGAGATCATGGGGAACCTAATGCTGTCCATCATTGATCAAGTGTTTACAAGACTGGATGTACAAACTAGGGGAATGGGAACAATGATATCAATGTTGCATTTAATTACTGTAATGCAAAATGTATAAAAATACTGTATTCACCAGTGAAGCCAAAGTGTCACTCACCTCTCCCCTGATCTGAGCCGTCATTTAGAGGGCAACTGGGCTCCACATAAAAGCTAGATTCAGAGAAGTCCCTGGTCTCCCCTACATGTCGTAAAAAGGCTCTGAATAAAGGTCACTTGTACTGCTGAACGTAGAACTGGAGGGTCCTTTTTGACATCTCTCCACAATATGGAGGAAATGAATTGGTACTCTGCATCACTTTGCACGTTGGAAAACACCAGCAGCATACCAAAACTTCGAAACAGTCAGGGGCAGAGGTGAGTGTCGTGGCAATCACTAAGGAGGTGGTGCTGGAGAAGATGAAAGGTCTCAAGGTGCATAAATTACCTGGTACAGATGGGCTACAACCCAGAGTTTTGAAAGAGACCACTGAGGAGATTGTAGAAGCATTGTCGGTGAATCACTGGAGTCAAGGAGGGTCCAAGAGGATTGTTTAAGAAGGGAGAGAGGCATAGGAAACTATAGGCCACTTAGCCTGACCTCGGTCATTGGTAAAATTTTAGAGTCCATGATTAAGGATGAGATTGCAGAGTACTTGGAAGTGCATGGTAAAATAGAGCTGAGTCAGTGCAGCTTCATCAGAGAAGGTTATGCCTGATAAGTTTGTCTGAATTCACTGAGGAGGTAATGACCAAGTGTGACAAAGGAGGGCCAGAGAACATGATCTATTTGGATTTCCAGAAGTCCTTTGACAAGATACTGCATAGGAGGCTGGTAAATTAGGTAAGAACCTACCGTGTTAGGAGCAAGGTACTGGCATGGATAGAGAAATGGCTGATTGACAGAAGGCAGAGAGTAGGGATGGTAGCCAGTGACATTTTCAGTTCCACAGAGGTTTGTGTTGGGACCATATCTATTCATGATATCCACTAACTATCTGGACGAAGGAACTGAGGGCATTTTTTCTATGTTTGAATGTGGCACAAAGATAGGTGGAGGGACAGGTATTGTTAATCAAGCAGGGAAGCTGCAGAAGACTTGGACAGGCTGGGAGAGTGGGCAAAGAAGCAGCAGATGGAATACAATGCAGATAAGTGGGAGGTGACTTGTCAGTCCCCGTTCAGGATCCTCTTAATGTTAACATGCAGGTTCAGTTGGTAATTAGGAAGGCAAATGCAATGTTAGCATTCATTTCAAGAGGGCTGGAATATAAGAACAGAGATGTACTGCTGAGGCTGTTTAAGGATCTGGTCAGACTGCATTTGAAATATTGTGAGCAGTTTTGGGTCCCGTATCTAAGGAAAGATGGAAGGGTCCAGGCTAAATTTATAAGAATGATCCCAGGGATGAAGGGCTTGTCAGTTGAGAACTCTGTGTCTGTATTCAATGGAGTTTAGAAGGATAAAGGGAGGGTCTCATTGAAATGTACAGTACACTGAGAGGCTTTGATAGAGTGAACGCAGCGAAAAAGTTTCCTGGAGGGCCGAAGGGCCTATTCCTGTGCTGTACTAATTGGAAAGACTAGGTCACAGGGTCACAGACTGAGTGAAGGGATGACACTTTAGAACTGAGATGAGGGGAATTTCTTCAACCAGAGGGTGGTGAATCTGTGGAACTCATTGCTGCACAGGGCTATGGAGGCCAAGTCATTGAGTGCATTCAAGACAGAGACAGGTATATTCTTGATTAGTAAGGGGATCAAGGACTAAGTGGCAAAGGAAGGAGAATAGGTTTGAGAAACATATCAGCCATGATTGAAAGGCAAAGCAGACCGAATGGACTGAATGGCCTAATTCAGCTCCTATATCTTATCGTCTTATCATGACACAGGCTGCTTTCAGCACAGCTAAACCTTTTTCACTGACTTATGATCCCCATTGTCAGCTTCCCTGGCTTTACCATCATCCATCCCTTTATCTGTCTTTGGGTTCTATCTCCACTTAAAGCGGAGAAGGGGGTGGTGGATGGGAATGGTCAGGCCTTTTTTCAAGAAGAAATGAAGGACCCATCTGCCTGATGGGGGATGGACATGTAGAGAGATTAGACTTCCATGGTAAAAAGGAGGCAGCTGGTGCCTGCAAGCCGGAAATTTTGAAACCGACATAAAGCATCATACGAATCACGGATGTAAGTGGGAAATGACTGGACAAGGAGAGAGAAAATCAAGTCAAAGCAGGAAGAGATAAGCTCACGCGGCAGAAACAGGCTCAAACAATAGGTTTTCCCAGGAAAGGAAGAAAGGAAGTTAAAACAATGAAGAATGAAATGGAACTGGGTGGCGGGGCAGCTTTGAGATTGCATGAAGCAGAGCTGATGGAGACAGAGGTCAAGACAGTGTCACGAGCTGCCACACGCACAGGGTGTGGATCTCACGATATAGCGAAAACAGCTGCCTGAGGAGTGTTATATGTCACAGTGATATTGGTGATGCTGGGTGGATTCGAAACACAAAGGATGAAACTTAGGTGGAATCCTCGGTGGATAAGACTGAGCTGGAGGCAATCACTGAGGAACGAAATGTGGCTATGAACGTGGGTTTTGGTAAATACAAAATCAGGAACACTACTATTCCAGGTGAAATTTGCCAATGCTCTTTAAGATGGTATATATACATACACTCACACACACACACACACACAGATAAGATCTCAATGTTGAATGCAGGTTTGCAACCTATTCATAACACCAGCACAATATTATGAGGCACATATTTACAAGTACAGAAACAGACACATACCACCACGGGATGCCAGGGTGTTGCCGTCATATGAAAAGCTAAGACAGGAGGTGTCACTGCCAGGAACATGTGCCTGTCGATTATGAAACTTGGTATGAACCTACAGTATGAATGAACAAACAAAGATTAGCAGCACATAATCAGAACGTCACCTACAGTTGCTCATCACCTGCTTCAAACATGACTGAACATGATCAGAGACACCATACCCTAGCCTTCCTTCATGCTCAAACAACAATATCTGACAGAGGCACCCAGGAACTCACCTGTGAAACTCAAGTTCCCTTTTCTGACCAACCGGTCTGAACATTTCAACCGAGCCAAGCTTTCAATTCATCCCCTGCCTCCCCACCTGCCTGGCATAAGTCTGGAGAATGATGGAATACTCCCCACTTACCTGGATGAGTGCATCTCCAAAAACACTCAAGAAGCTTAACACCATCCAAGACAGAATAGCCTGCCTGATTGGCACCATACACACAAGTATCCACTCTCTCTACCACTGACGGTCAGTAGCAGCAGTGTGTACCATCTACATGATACACTGCCAAAATCCACTAAAGACAACACCTTCCAAACACAGAATTAACTCCATCGAAAAGGACAAGGGCAGTAGATACATGGGAACCACCGCCTGTGAAAGCCCCTTCAAAACACAGCACCCTGACTTAGAAATATATCATCATTCCTTCATTGTCACTGGGTCAAAAAGCCTGAAACTTCCTCACAAACTGCATCATGAGTCAATCTACAGCTCATGGACTGAATTGGTTCAAGAAGGCAGCCCACAACTACCTTCTCAAGGGTAACAAAGGATGGGCAAATTAAGCTGGACGAGCCAGCGACACTGACGTCATATGAATGAAGACAAAAGAAATCCAGATAGGGCTTATCAGCCACTTCATCGAACCAGAGGGGAAGCAAATCAACTTCAATCCTGAGGACACAGCAGGCTAGGCAGCATCAGAGGAGCAGGAAAGCGGACGTTTCGGGTCGGGACCCTTCTTCAGAAATGTCAGCTTTCCTGCTCCTCTGATGCTGCCTGGCCTGCTGTGTTCCTCCAGTTCCACACTGTGCTATCTCTGTTATCTCTTAAAGTGCCTGCCACTTTAACACACCACCCAGTTCCCTAGCCAACACCTCTGTCTCTGGCTTGCTGTAGTGTTCCAGTGAAGCCCAACGCAAGCTGGAGGAACAACACCTCATTTTCCACTTGGGGACCGTACAGATCTCCGGACTCAGTATTGAGTTTAATAATTTTAGGGCCTAAACTCTCCCACGTCCCAGACCCCTACCCCACACACCAGGCCTTGTTACCACATAGCCTGCCATTACACACCCCTCTTGTTAGTCACTAACAGTCCCCATTAACAACTATTCACCCTCCCAGCCCGATTGTTAGCAACGCCTTTGTCTGTCCAACTGTCTTTCTTTCTCTTTCGGCTCTATCCAATCGTTTACTCCCTATCCACCCACCTCCCTATTTTCTGCATATAAACTGATGTTTTCCCAGCCACCATCAGTTCTGAGGAAGGGTCACCGGACCCGAAACGTTAACTCTATTTTTGCCTTCACAGATGCTGCCAGACCTGCTGAGTTTTTCCAGCAACTTTGTTTTTGTTTCGGCAGTTCTTACTATCTCTTCAATCCCGAGGAACTGCCTGAGGGAAAGTTGAGGAGACTGGCCATAACCACAACTCTGTTTATCTAGCTCATCTCCAAATTAAGTCCTGAAAGCGGATTTCTTGGAGCTAGGTTGGGAAACTGAAGGGTAGGGCATCCAAAACAGGAGCCTCAGGATAATGCACAGCCCCATGGACTTGTTTGCATAGAAATAGGAGAATTGAGTGATTGAACATATGACTGGAAAGCTGGGGTCTGAGGATGGGCATTAGATTAGATTTCTAGGACTAGTTCTGGGAAAGGTAGGAACCGTGCAAGCTGGACTTATGGGCAGGGTTCTTAGTGAATATTTGGTCATGAAAGGAGAGAGATGATGCACACATTCAGGTTAAAGAGGGGTAGTATGAAACATTAGGTAAAATAAGCAGAATGAGAAGGGTAGAACTGGAGGGATTGACCTCCTTAAGGTTAACTCATGCACGACACGGATCTGAATCTGTTAGAGGAAGACAGAGAGAAAATCGCAGATGCTCTGAGGTTCATTTTCCAATTCTCACTCCATACAGGTGAGGTACCAGAGGACTGCCACATTGTATTGTTGTTTAAAAAGGGAGCAAAAGATAGGTTAAATAATTGTAGGCTGTTCACTCTGACCTTGAGCATTAATGGAGTCAATACTGAGACACAGAGTTAACTTAATTAGATAAATCACATAATCAGCATGGTTTTGATAAGGAAAGGGCATGTCTTTGTGACTTCAATGAATTTTCAAAGCAAGCAAAGAGGGCTGATGAGGGTAATGTAGTAGATATGTTTACATGGATTTTTGAGAGGCACTGGACAAAGTCCCACTTGGCAAACTGGTCAGAAAAATTAAAACCCAAAGAATACAGGGGAATAGGATGAGTTAGCTCAATGACAGGGAGCCAATTTTTTTTTTTCTGAAGAAGGGTCCAGACCGAAATGTCAGCTTTCCTGCTCCTCTGATGTTTCTTGGCCTGCTGTGTTCATCCAGCTCTACACCTTGTTATCTCAGATTCTCCAGCATTGGCAGTTCCTACTATCTCGGATAATAGTTGACACATGTTTTTGCAAATTGAAAGCTGTTTCCAGTGATGTTGGTCCTTCGTTGTTTGTGGTCGATATGATTTTAACTCAAATGACACATTTGGGAAATTTGCAGATGGCACAAAAATGGCTGTGTAGTTGATGGTAAAGATGATGCTCTCACAACCCTCTGTGCATTTAAAGTTCTGTTCTATTGACCCATGAATCAGCGTAAAGATGACACCACAAAGGCTGCAAGATGTGCTTCTCGAATGCTGTCCTCAGTACACGTCCCCGGGAAACTGATGGTGTTTCCAAATGTCAGTATTTCTGTCTATCTGTTAAAACTTGACGTGGTGGACTGTGACCAATTCTCAGGGACTGAATCCACATTGATTGGAATCTGAACTGGATATTTATAATCAATCTAGGGCTGTCAGCAATTTTCTTCATCAACAACTAAATGTGGTCGTGAGAAGTCATCACGTTTTGTTCTTTGTTTCCAGGACCTTGGCCCACAGCACATTTTCCTTTTTTTTGCATTTTTTAAAAATTCATTACCTCTGCAGAGATTTGTCATTTTTATGTTTTTCTCGTGCTGGGAGAGTGTGATGAAAAGAACGTAATTTTAATTGTGGATCATAGCTTCAATGTTAACCAGAGATAGTCACTTGTTTAAAGAATGCATTTTGTGATAATTGATAACAAAGAGATTATTTTGGGGTTCATTAAAGAAACCAATTGCATGTTTCTTTCATTTTGGTTAGGAGGAATGAAAAGAACTTAGTCTATTCTGTTAGCTCAATTAACACTGTTACACTAATGGCGTGACTGGATTTTGGCACATTTCTCCTGTCACAGTTGTAGCAGAATACACAATAAAAGAGGATTTGAGAAGGGTAGAAAAAGTGGGAAGCTTTGGAGTGCATGTCCAAAGGTCCATGAACATAGCAGGACAGACAGACAAGGTCACAAAAGATGCATTCACGATACCTCCCTTCATTAGGTGAGGTACTGAGTATAAGAAGAGAGATGTAATGCTGGAACTAAATAAGCCACAGCTGGGGTTCTGTGCACAGTTCCAGTCACCACATTACAGGAAGGACACAGCTGATCGAGACAGTACAGACAAGATGTACAAAAAATTGACTGGATAGGCCCCTTCCTTAAATCTATGCTGTTTGATTAATGATCTCTACATCTTGTCCATGCCCCTCGTAATTTTACATCTCAATCATGTCCCCCTCTCAATCTCCTCTGCTATAAGGAAAAGAGGGCTGACTTAATTGGGGTGTACAAAATAATGACATGTTTGGATAGAGTGGACAGAGAAGATATACTTCTCCTTGAGAGGTCGGTTACTGGAGACACAGATATGAGGTGAGTAATCGGAAGGTTAGAGGAAAAAACAAGCATGGTGGTCAGCCTCTGGAATTAACTGTTCAGCGAACACAAAAATAGATGTGATGTGGAGGTGCCGGTGTTGGACTGGGGTGGACAAAGTCAGAAGTCACATGACACCATGTTATAATCCAACAGGTTTATTTGAAATCACAAGCTTTCTGAGCATTGCTCCTTCATCATGTGATAACATAAGAACAAGGAGCAGGAGTAGGCCATCTGGCCCCTCGAGCCTGCCCCGCCATTTAATAAGATCATGGCTGATCTTTTTGAGACTCAGCTCCACTTACCCGCCCACTCACCATAACCCTTAATTCCTTTACTGTTCAAAAATTTATCTAGCCTTGCCTTAAAAACATTCAGCGAGGTAGCTGCAACCACTTCACTGGGCAGGGAATTCCACAGATTCACAACCCTTTGGGTGAAGAAGTTCCTCCTGACCTCAGTCCTACATCTACTTCCCTTTATTTTGAGGCAATGCCCTCCAGTCCTAGTTTCACCTGCTAGCTGAAACAACCTCCCTGCCTCCACCTTATCTATTCCCTTCATAATTTCATATGTTTCTATAAGATCTCCCCTCATTCTTCTGAATTCCAGTGAATATAATCCCAGTCTACTCAGTCTCTCCTCATAATCCAACCCTCTCAACTCTGGAATCAACCGAGTGAATCTCCTCTGCACCCCCTCCAGTGCTAGTATATCCCTTCTCAAGTAAGGAGACAAAAACTGCACACAATACTCCAGGTGTGGCCTCACCAGGACCCTATACAGCTGCAGCATAGCCTCCCTGTTTTTAAACTCCATCCCTCTAGCAATGACAGACAAAATTCCATTTGCCTTTTTAATTACCTGCTGCACCTGCAATCCTACTTTTAGCGATTCATGCAAAAGGACACCAAGTCCTTCTGCACAGCAGCGTGCTGCAATTTTTTACCATTTAAAACATAGTCCATTTTGCTGTTATTCCTACCAAAATGGATGACCTCACACTTATCAACATTGTACTCCATCTGCCAGACCTTTGCCCACTCACTTAGACTATCTATATCCCTCTGCAGACTTTCAGTATCTTCTGCACACTTTGCTCTACCACTCACCTTAGTGTCATCTGCAAATTTTGACACACCACACTTAGTCCCCAACTCCAAATCATCGATGTAAATTGTAAACAATTGAGGTCCCAACACTGATCCCTGAGGCACACCACTACCACTGACCGCCAACCAGAAAAACACCCATTTACCCCTACTCTTTGCTTTCTACTGGTCAACCAATCCTCTATCCATGTCAATACATTACCTGTAATACTGTGCAACTTTATCTTATGTAGCAGCCTTTGGTGTGGCACCTTGTCAAATGCCTTCTGGAAATCCAGGTACACCACATCCACAGGTTCCCCATTGTCCACCATGCAAGTAGTGTCCTCAAAGAATTCCACCAAATTAGTTAACCATGACCTACCCTTCATGAACCCATGCTGGGTATTCCCAATGGGACAACTTATATCCAGATGTCTTGCTATTTCTTCCTTAATGATCGATTCAAGCATTTTCCCCACTACTGAAGTTAAGCTAACTGGCCTATAGTTACCTGCTTTTTGTCTACTTCCTTTTTTAAACAGTGGCGTCACATTGCCTGTTTTCCAATCTGCGGGAACCACCCCAGAGTCCAGTGAATTTTGGTAAATAATTACTAGTGCATTTGCTATTTCCCCCATCACCTCTTTTAGTACCCTGGGATGCATTTCATCAGGGCCAGGAGACTTGTCTATCTTTAGCCCCATTAGCTTGCCCAGCACTGCCTCCTTAGTGATAATGATAGTTTCTAGGTCCTCACCTGCTAGAACTTTCTTGCCATTAATTTTCAGCATGTTATTTGTATCTTCCACTGTGAAGAATGACACGAAATAACTGTTTAATGTCTCGGTTATTTCCTCATTCCCAGTTATTAAATTGGCCTTCTCATCCTCTAAAGGACCAATGTTTACCTTCGCCACTCTTTTACGACTTACATATTTATAGAAACTTTTGCTGCCTGTTTTTATATTCTGAGCTAGTTTACTCTCATAACCTATCTTATTTTTCTTTATAACTTTTTTTGTGGCTTTCTGTTGGGCCTTTAAAGATTTCCCAGTCTACTAGTTTCCCACTACTCTTTGCTTTTTTGTATGTGTTTTTTTTTCAATCTGATACTTTCCTTTATTTCCTTAGACTTCCATGGCTGACTATCTCTTTTCCTACAGTTCTTCCTTATCACTGGAATATACTTCTGCTGAGCTCTGTGAAAAATTGTTTTGAAAGTCCTCCACTGTTCCTCAATTGACCCACCATAAATTTTTTGCTCCCATTCTACCTTAGCTAACTCCTTCCTTCATAGTCTCCGTTGTTTAAGCACAGGACATTGGTACTGGATTTAACCTTCTCACGCTCCATCTGTATTTTAAATTTGACCATACTGTGATCGTTCCTTCCGAAAGGATCCCTCACTGTGAGATCATTAATTATTCCTGTCTCATTACACAGAACTAGATAGCTTGCTCCCTCGTAGGTTCCATTACATATTGTTCAAGGAAATTATCGTGGATGCATTCTATGAACCCCTCCTCAAGGCTGCCATGACCAACCTGGTTTGACCAATCGATATGTAGATTAAAATCCCCCATGATAATTGCTGTACCATTTTTACATGCATTAGCTATTTCTATGTTTATTGCCTGCCCCACCACGATGTCATTATTTGGTGGCCGAGAGACCACACCTATCAGTGACTTCTTTTCCCTGCTATTCCTAATTTCCACCCAAATGGATTCAACGTTTTGTTCAGTAGAACCTATACCATCTCTCACTACTGCCCTGATATCATCCTCAAAAATCAGAGCAACACCACCTCCCTTACCTTCCTGTCTGTCCTTCCGAACAGTTTGATACCCCTGGATATTTAACTCCCAGTCATGGCCATCCTGTGACCATGTCTCTGTAATGGCCACTAAATCATACTCATTTGCCATGATTTGCACCGTCAACTCATCCACCTTGTTTCGAATGCTCCGAGCATTCAGATAAAGTGCCCTTATGCCAGATTTTGCACCTTCTTTTTGAGTCCTGTTACCTCCATTACTAACAACTCTTGAGTTCTCCTTCCCTTTAACTTTATTCCTGATTTTCAATGGAGTTGAAGCTTCCTCGTCACCTGCTAACCTGCTGCTTTGCCTTACATTAATTGTTATTCTCCCTCTACATTCACTTCTCCCTTCCCCCCACTTACTAGTTTAAAGTCCTATTAACCACCCTATTTACCCTTTTCGCCAGAACACTGGACCCGGCCCTGTTCAGGTGGAGTCCATCCCAATGGTACAGATCCCTCCTGTTCCAATACTGATGCCAGTGTCCCAGGAAAAGGAAACCCTCTTTCCCACACCACTCTTTTAGCCACGTTTTTACTTCCCTGATCCTCGCTTCCCTACGCCAATTTGCAAGTGGCTCGGGCAGCAATCCAGAGATTATGACCCTTGAAGACCTGTTTTTTCATTTTGTTCCTAGCTTTTCATAATCCCGAAACAGGTCTTTTTTCCTAGTCCTGCCTATGTTGTTGGTACCTACGTGGACCACAACAACTGGATCCTCCCCCTCCCTCTCTAGTATCCTCTCAAGCCGGTCAGAGATGTCTCGCACCTTGGCACCGGACAGGCAACACACCATGTGGGATTCTCTATCTTGCTTGCAAAGGATACTGTCTATCCCCCTGATGATGGAATCCCCTACAACTACAATCTGTCTTTTTGCTCCCCCCTCTTGAATGGCCTCCTGGACCATGGTGCCATGGTCAGTTGACTCATCCTTCCTGCAGCCCTGTTCATCATCCATGCAGGGAGCAAGTGCCTCATACCTGTGGGACAATGTCAAGGGCTGCAGCTCCTGTGTTCCTGTCTGCAGGGTCCCTCTACCTGCCTCATTCGCAGTCACACACTGCTGTCCCTGCCCGCTGATCAAATTAACATTAGTTAATCTACCAGGTGTGACTGCCTCCTGGAACACAATATCCAGGTATTTCTCCCCCTCCCGGATGTGCTGCAGTGTTTGGAGTTCGGATTCCAGCTCATCAATTTTGAGCCGGGGCTTCTCAAGCAGCCAACACTTGCTGCAGATGTGGTCACTGCCGTTCTCAACGGGATCAGCTAGCTCCCACATCATACAGCTACAACACATCACCTGGCCTGCCATTCCTGATGTGTCGAAGTGACGAAGGAGCAGCGATCTGAAACCTTGTGATTTCAAATAAACCTGTTGGACTACAATCTAGTGTCGTGTTACTTCTGACAAAAGTAGATGGAAGACAAATGGTGAGGATGACACAAAGGGTTTGCAGAGGAATATAGAAAAGTGAGGCGAGTGGGCAAAAACTTGGCAGATGGAACATAACGTGGGAAAACGTGATGTTATGTACTTAGCAGGACGAACTCAGTAATTAAGTCACAGATCTACACACAGATTGTACTCCTTCAGCCCATCATGTCTACACCAGTCAAAAACAACCTAACTATACTAATTCCATGTTCCAGCTCTTGCCCATAGCCTTACATCTTGACATCACAAGTGCACATCTAAATATGTCTGAAATGCTATGAGGGTTTCTGTCTTGACCACCTTACAGATAGTGAGTTCCAGATTCCCACCAATCTCTGTTGCCAAGGTTTGTCCTCGCATATCCTCTAAACTTCCTGCCCCTTACCTTAAATCTATGCTTTTGGTCAATGATCTCTTCACCTTGACTATGCCGTTTGTAATTTTATACATCTCAATCATGTCCCTCTTTCAATCTCCTCTGCTCGAAGGAAAACAACCCGAGTCTGTCCAATCTCTCTTCGTAACCAGAACATCCAGCCTAGTCAACATTCTGATAGATGTCCTCTGCACTCTATCCAGTGGTATCACATCCCTCCCATTAATGTGAATTCCAGATCTGTACTCTAGCTGAGGCCTAACCAATGTTTTATACAGTTCCAGCATAACCTCCCTGCACTTACATTATCTGCTTCAACCAATGAAGGCAAGTATACTATGTGCCTTCTTAGCCACTCCGGCCACCTATCTTGACACCCTAAGGGACTGCTGTACATGCACACCAGGTCTCTCATCAGATCCCTCTGATCATCGGTGCTTCACCATGTATTCCCTTGCCTCATTTGTCCTGCAGATGTGCATCATCTCACATTTGTCTGGACTGAATTCCATTGGCTACAGATCAGTCCATCCGAGCAGCCTCCCGAATCTAAGGCTATCCTCTTCACTACTTACCATCCCACCAATTTTTTTATCCTCTGTGAACTTACTAATCAACTCTCCTACATTCAAGTCACAGTTAGGCCACTTTGGAGTATTGTGTACAGTTCTGGTTGCCACACTATAGGAAGGATGTGCATGTTTTGGAGAGGATGCAAAGGTGGTTAACCAGGATGTTGCCTGGATTGGAATGTATTCACCATAAAGAGAGGTTGGACAAACTTGGGATTGTTTTCCCTGGAGCATCAGAGGCTGAGGGGTAACCTGATAGAATTGTATAAAACTTTGGGAGGCATGGATAGGGTTGATAGTTGGAGGCTTTTTTCCGGGGGGAACTATCAAATAACTAGGGGTCATAAGTTTAAGCTGAGAGGAGGAAATTTTACCAGAGGGTGATAGGTGCCTATAACACACTGCCCGGGGTGGGGCGGGTGGGTGGTAGAAGCAGATAAAATTGGAATGTTAATAGACGTTTATACAGACACATGAACAGGCAGGGAACAGAGAGATATGGACCATGTGCAGGCAGATGGGATTAATTTAGAATGGTGTCATTATTGGCGCAGATATGGTGGGGTGACCAGTCTGTTCCTGTGCTCCACTGTTCGATGCTCTAAATTATGAATACAAACCACAAATCATGTGGGACCTCACTGGACACAGACTTCTGTTCAGAAAAACACCCTTCAAACATCACCCTTTTCTTTCTGTCACTCAGCAACTGTGGATCCAATTTAGCAAATTTCCTTTGATCTCATGGGTTCTTACTTTTGCTATCAGTCTTCCATGTACTGCCTTATCTTGCTGAAGTCCAAGCAGATTGCATCAAGGGCATTGACCTCATCTACAGAACTGGTTATCTCATCAAAAAATTCAACAGAAGAGCTGAATATTACTTAAATGGGGAAAAACTGTGGAAAACAAACAGAAGGATTTGAGGCGTCCCCATCCATGAATCACAAAAAACTAGCATCCAGGTTCAGCAGATCATAGAGAAGACAAATGAAATGTTGGCCTTGGAGACAGTCCAGAGGAGGTTTACAAGAATGATCTGGGGATGAAGAGACTGACATACGAGGAGCGGTTGAGGACTGAGTCTGTATGCAATGGGGTTTAGAAGGTTAAAGAGTATCTTATTGAAATTTACAGAATATCGAGAGAGCTGGATAGAAAGGATGGAGAGAAGACGTTTCCATCAGGCAGCCAGTGGATGTGAACTATTTGGATTTCTAGACAAGGCCTTTGACAAGGTGCTGCACCGGAGGGCTGCTAAATAAGATCACAGACCATAAGACCTAAGGTACAGGAGCAGAATTAGGCCATTCAGCCTATCGAGTCTGCTCCACCGTTCGATCATGGCTGATATGTTATTCAACCACATTGTCCTGCCTTCTCCCCTCAACTCTTAATCCCCTTACTAATCAAGAACCTATCTATCTCTGTCTTAAATGTACTCAATGACTTGATCTCTGTGGCAATGAGTTCCTCAGAGTCACCACACTCAAGCTGAAGAAATTCCTCCTCATCTCAGTGCTAAAACGGCATTCCTTCAACAAGGCTGTGCCCTCAGGTTTTAATCTCTCCTATCAGTTGAAGCATCATCTCCAAGTCCACTGTATCCAGGGCTCTCAGTATCCGGAGGGATCAGTGCTCGGTCCCCTGTTGTTTGTCATTTATATAAACGATTTGGATGTGAATATAGGAAGCATGGTTAGTAAGTTTGCGGATGACACCAAAATTGGTCGTATAGTGAACAGTGAGGAAAGTTATCTAAGATTACACAGAGATCTTGATCAATTAGGTCAATGGGCTGAGGAGTGGTAGCTGGAGTTTAATTTGGATAAATGTAAGGTATTGCATTTTGGTAATGCAACCAAGGACAGGACTTATACAATTTCAATGAAAATATAGTAAGCATGGTTAGTAAGTTTGTGAATGACATCAAAATTGGTGGTCCAGGTGGGTAGTGAAGAAGGTTATCTAACGGTACAAAAGAATCTTGATCATTCGGGCCAATGGGTTGAGGAGTGGCAAATGCAGTTTAATTTAGATAAATGAGAGGTGTTGCATTTTGGTAAGACAAACAAGGACAGGACTCACACAGTTAACGGTCTGGCCCTGGAGAGTTGCGTTGGACAGAGAGACCAAGAGGCTCAGGTACACAGTTCCTTGAAAGTTGTGTTATGGGTAGACAGGATGGTAAAGAAGGTGTTTGGCATGCTTGCCTTCATTGCTCAAACCATTGAGCATATGAGTTGGGACATCATGTTGCAGTTGTACAGGACACTGGTGAGGCCACTTTTGGAGTTCAATTTGGGTCACCGTGCTACAGGAAGTATATTATTAAATTGGAAAAGGTGCTGAAAAGATTTACAAGGACGTTACCAGGACTGGAGGGTTTGAGTAATAAGGGGAGGCCAGATAGGCTGGGACTTTTTTCACTGGAGCGTAGGAGGTTGAGGGGTGATCTTGTAGAGGTTTATAAAATCATGAGAGGGATAGATAAGATAAATATCAAAGGTCTTGTCCCTAGGGTAGGGGATTCACAACTTTAAGGTGAGAGGAGAAAGATTTAAAAGGGACCTGAGGGGCAACATTTTTGCACAGAAGGTAGTTTGTATGTGGAATGAACCACCAGACGAAGTGGAAGATGCCGGTACAGATACAACATTTAAAAGACATTTGGATAGGTACATGAGTAGGAAAGGTTTAAGGGATATGGGCTAAATGCAGGCAAGAGGGACTAGTTCAGTTTGGGAAACTTGGTCGGCATGGACGAGTTGGATCGAAAAGTCTGTTTCTGTACTGTTAGTTTCAATGAGACTTCCACACCCCTGCCATTCTTCTAAACTCCACTGAGTACAGAACCAGAGTCTTCAAATGCTCGTCATATAGTAAGCCCGTCATCCCTGGGATCATTCTTGTAACCTCCCCTGGACCCCTTCCAATGCTAGCATATTCTTTCTTAGATATGGGGCCCAAAACTGCTCACAATGTTCCAGATGCAGTCTGATTACAGCCTTATACAGCTTCAGCCGTATACCTCTGTTCTTGTATTCTAACCCTCTTGAAATCAATGCCAACATTTGCATTTGGGAAAGCATGACTTAATTAGGGACAGTCAACATAACTTTGTACGGGGCAGTTGGTGTCTTACTGACTTGATTGATCTTTTTGAGAAGGTGACAAAGGTGGTTGATGAGAGTAGAGCAGTGGATATTGTCTACTTGGATTTTAGTGAGGCTTTTGACAAGGACCCTCATGGTAGGCTCATTGAGTAGATTAAGGTGCATGGGATCCACGGTGACTTGGCCATTTCAATTCAGAATTAGCTTGTTTATAGAAGACAGAGGGCAGTAGTGAAAGGGCATTCTTCTGGTTGGAGGTCTGTGAGTAGTGGTGTTCAGCAGGGATACATATTGGGACCTCTGCTGTTTGTGATATACACAAGTGACTTGGATGAAATAATAGATAGGTGGGTTAGTAAGTTTGCAGTCAATACAAAGATCAGGGGAGTTATGGATGGTGTAGAAGGCTGTCAAAGGATACAGCAGGATATAGATCGTTTGCAGATATGAACATAGAACATAGAACATAGAACATAGAACATTACAGCGCAGTACAGGTCCTTCGGCCCTCGATGTTGCGCCGACCTGTGAAACCAATCTGAAGCCCACCTAACCTAAACTATTCCATTATCATCCATATGTTTATCCAATGACCATTTAAATGCCCTTAAAGTGGGCGAGTCTACTATTTTTGCAGGCAGGGCATTCCACGCCCTTACTATTCTCTGAGTAAAGAACCTACCTCTGACATCTGTCCTATATCTATCACCCCTCGATTTAAAGCTATGTCCCCTCGTGCTAGCCATCACCATCCGAGGAAAAAGGCTCCCACTGTCCACCCTACCTAATCCTCTGATCATCTTGTATGTCTCTATCAAGTCACCTCTTAACCTTCTTCTCTCTAACGAAAACAGCCTCAAAACCCTCAGCCTTTCCTCATAAGACCTTCCCTCCATACCAGGCAACAT
>NW_025966972.1:26386-27000 GCF_021869965.1 Rhincodon typus | reverse complement strand
ACTCGAGAGGTCAGCAGTAGAGGCAATTCCATTATTATGGTAGAGTCTGTGGAGTAGATGGAATTGTAACTTTCCTCTGGGTATAAGCAATTGGAGCTATGTAAGAGTAACATCAGATCACAATGAACTGGAGCTTAGCTCTGTAAGTCTTCATGTAAGGCGTCCTCTCATACTACCCTTGTATATAATTATGTTCAATAAAGCCTGTTGCAGTTCAATTACCTTTCCAATCTCATCTTACTACATGTGCATAGATCACTGAAAGTTGCCACCCAGGTTGATAGCATTGTTAAGAAGGCGTACAGTATGTTAGGTTTTACTGGTAGAGGGATTGAGTTTTGGAGCCATGAGGTCACGTTGCAGCTGTACAAAACTCTGGTGCGGCCGCACTTGGAGTATTGCGTACAGTTCTGGTCACCGCATTATAGGAAGGATGTGGAAACATTGGAAAGGGTGCAGAGGAGATTTACCAGGATGTTGCCTGGTGTGGAGGGAAGGTCTTATGAGGAAAGGCTGAGGGTCTTGAGGCTGTTTTCGTTAGAGAGAAGAAGGTTAAGAGGTGACTTGATAGAGACATACAAGATGATCAGAGGATTAGATAGGGTGGACAGTGG
>NW_025966972.1:0-1386 GCF_021869965.1 Rhincodon typus | reverse complement strand
CCACTGTCCACCCTATCTAATCCTCTGATCATCTTGTATGTCTCTATTAAGTCACCTCTTAACCTTCTTCTCTCTAACGAAAACAGCCCCAAGTCCCTCAGCCTTTCCTCATAAGACCTTCCCTCCATACCAGGCAACATCCTGGTAAATCTCCTCTGCACCCTTCCCAATGCTTCCACATCCTTCCTATAATGCGGCGACCAGAACTGTACGCAATACTCCAAGTGCGGCCGCACCATAGTTTTGTACAGCTGCAACATGACCTCATGGCTCCGAAATTCAATCCCTCTACCAATAAAACCTAACACACCGTATGCCTTCTTAACTACCCTATCAACCTGGGTGGCAACTTTCAGGGATCTATGCACGTGGACACCGAGATCTCTCTGCTCATCCACACTACCAAGAATCTTACCATTAGCCCAGTACTCTGTATTCCTGTTACTCCTTCCAAAGTGAATCACCTCACACTTTTCCGCATTAAACTCCATTTGCCACCTCTCAGCCCAGCTCTGCAGCTTATCTATGTCCGTCTGTAACCTGCAACATCTTTCCGCACTATCCACAACTCCACCGACTTTGGTGTCATCCGCAAATTTACTAACCCATCCTTCTACGCTCTCATCCAGGTCATTTATAAAAATGACAAACAGCAGTGGCCCCAAAACAGATCCTTGAGGTACACCACTAGTAACTGAACTCCAGGATGAACATTTCCCATCAACCACCACCCTCTGTCTTCTTACAGCTAGCCAATTTCTGATCCAAACCGCTAAATCACCCTCAATCCCATGCCTCCGTATTTTCTGCAATAGCCTACCATGGGAACCTTATCAAACGCTTTACTGAAATCCAAATACACCACATCAACCGCTTTACCCTCATCCACCTGTTTGGTCACTTTCTCAAAGAACTCAATAAGGTTTGTGAGGCACGACCTACCCTTCACAAAACCGTGTTGACTATCCCTAATCAAATTATTCCTTTCTAGATGATTATAAATCCTATCTGTTATAATCCTTTCCAATACTTTACCCACAACCGAAGTAAGGCTCACTGGTCTATAATTACCAGGGTTGTCTCTACTCCCCTTCTTGAACAAGGGGACAACATTTGCTAGTCTCCAGTCTTCTGGCACTATTCCTGTAGACAATGACGACATAAAGATCAAAGCCAAAGGCTCTGCAATCTCCTCTCTAGCTTCCCAGAGAATCCTAGGATAAATCCCATCCGGCGCAGGGGACTTATCTATTTTCACACCTTCCAGAATTGCTAACACCTCCTCCTTATGAACCTCAATCCTGTCTAGTCTAATAGCTTGTATCTCAGTATTCTCCTTGACAACATTGTCTTTTTCCTGTGTGAATACTGACGAAAAATATTCAC
>NW_025966971.1:26053-27000 GCF_021869965.1 Rhincodon typus | reverse complement strand
GACCAGTGATGTCTACATCCCAGCTCGGTTGGCTGGTTTGCAATGCAGAGAGATGCCAACAAGGTGGGTTCAATTCCCACACTGGCTGAGGTTACCATGAAGGACTCTCCTTCTCAACCTCTCCCCTTGCCTGAGGCGTGGTGACCCTCAGGTTAAACCACCACCAGTCTAATGAGAGATGTCTTCTGGCAACTTTACATCCTATGATTGAATTTTTAAAAAGTCGGATTGAGTTGGGTTCGATGGTCACAATCCATCACTCGAATCCATGATCTAGGCCCACTCTGAAAGAGTGTTGGATTTCTGGGGCTATATTCTATGGATACAATAGTCAAAGAATAGCCAAGACTCCGTTTTCTTTCTACAAGGCTTCCAGTGATCCAATCTGAGAGGATTTCTGGCTTTGGGAAAGGATATGTTGAGGAAACAATCCAAAACTTATTTAATCACTGACACATCTCTTCCAGGCATGCTCACCTTGAAGAAGTTCTGCCCCTCTTTCCGACGGTATTTCCATTCCAATCTCTCTTCTTGCAGAAGGGTCACTGGACCCAAAACGTTAACTCTGTTTTTTCCTTCACAGATGCTGCCAAACCTGCGGAGTTTCACCAGCAATTTTGTTTTTGTTCAAAACTTATTTAGGTTTGATGTGGAGGTGCTGGTGTTGGACTGAGGTGGACAACGTCAGAAATCACACAACACCAGGTTATAGTCCAACAGGTTTATTTGAAATCACAAGCTTTCAGACTGTAGCCCCTGCATCAGGCAAAATGAACTTCACCTGACGAAGGAGCGGCGTTTCAAAAGCTTGTGATTTCGAATAAACCTGTTGGACTATAACCTGGTGTCGTGTGGCTTATGAAAACCAAAAGAACTGTGGATGCTGTAAATCAGGAACAAAAACAAAGTTGCTGGAAAAGCTCAGCAGGTCTGGCAGCATCTGTGAA
>NW_025966971.1:0-1053 GCF_021869965.1 Rhincodon typus | reverse complement strand
GTCAATCACCTTCAATCCATATCACCTGGTCTATCAACGGGAACAGTTTGGTTTGTGGCTTGGATCACCTTGAGTAACAGTTGCATCTCTCTTTGGGTAATGTGTGGCCTGTTATGGATCAAAAAGATTTCCCTCCATCTACAAAGGTCTGAATCCAGTAGATTTCTTCAAAACTCCTTCCTTTACACTATTGTACATTCTACAGTTATATGAAAGTGCATTGCTGCTTGGTACAGACCATAAGTTGTTGGAGCAGAAGTAGGCCATTCAGCCCATTGAGTCTATATCATGATTCAATGAGATTGTGCTGATCTGAGAATCCTCAGCTCCACTTTCCTGTCTGTTCCCCTTTTCTCATCTCTTTGGAGCTGGATGATCTTCAGACCTTTGTGCATCATTGCTGATGTTTATATTGGCCTTGGAGCAGCGTGCGGGCAGCGAGTCGGTGCAGCGTGAGATGTATGAGTCCCGGGGCAGCGCGAGGGGAAGTGAGTCCCGGGGCAGCGCGAGGGGAAGTGAGTCCCAGGCACAGACTGGCATGGGGGAGGCAGTCCTGGCACATAATCTTGGAGCAGCTGAGTGTAGGTACGAAGCGGAGACAGCTGCTGGACTGGGGTCTGGCGCGGGTGGTCAGGCCACATGCGGACACCCTGTGCTGAGCTGCTACAATGTAATGTTTATTTTAAATTTTTTACCTGACTGTAATATGAATCCTTTAACAATGTCTTATTTCTAACTTATTTTTTAAACTTTATAAAGTGATGCAACTACTTTTTATTCCTCTTTTGTGTCCAAGCTTTGTAGCTAAGCCCTTGTAACTATGATGGCGCCATAAGAGGCAGATGTTGTAAAAGCTTTCCACTGTACTTCTACAATTGAGTACAGGTGACAATAAAGGATATTTTATTATATTCTATACAATTCTATTCTATTTTATTAACACCGTCACAGACATCACAGTCACTTTACAGCTTTCTCTTCAGGTTTTGGACATCAGTTCAACTGTCTGGAAATAGCATTTCCTCATCGTCCAATTGCAGCTCGTGGTTTCTG
>NW_025966970.1:23814-27000 GCF_021869965.1 Rhincodon typus | reverse complement strand
ACAGAGTCAGAGACAGAGGAAAGGGGTCAACGTCACTGCAGCTTCTGCCAGCTCCCTGGATAGGTCAGGAACTGAGCATTCTACACCAATCACAACATCAACATCAGCGGGTCAGTGCTGAGGGAGCGCCGCACTGTCGGAGGGTCAGTGCTGAGGGAGTGCTGCACTGTCGGAGGGTCAGTGCTGAGGGAGTGCCATACTGTCACAGGGTCAGTGCTGAGGGAGTGCCGCACTGTCGGAGGGTCAGTGCTGAGGGAGCGCAGCACTGTCGGAGGGTCAGTGCTGAGGGAGAGCCGCACTGTCGGAGGGTCAGTGCTGAGGGAGCGCCGCACTGTCGAAGGGTCAGTGCTGAGGGAGCGGGCAACTTCGGGGGGGTCAGTGCTGGGGGAGTGACGCACTGTCGGAGGCTCAGTGCTGAGGGAGTGGGCACTGTCAGAGGGTCAGTGCTGAGGGAGTGGGCACTGTTGGTGGGTCAGTGCTGAGGGAGCGGGCACTGTTGGTGGGTCAGTGCTGAGGGAGCGGGCACTGTCGGAGGGTCAGTGCTGAGGGTTTGGGGATTTATGTGTTTCAATTTTGGTTGAGTTTATGTTGAACTTTCTGTTTCTGATCGTTTTTAATGTTTCATGGAGCTGAGTGGTGGAGAACTGAGTCAGAAGGTTGTGAAAATTATGATGATTCGGGGTGTGGTGCCTTACTAACACTCGATGAACCAGTGTCGGATCTGTTCTCGATACGTTTCCTTCATATCTGGGCCCTCAGTATCCATCACAGTCTGCTTGATGAGAGGCTGGGCTTTCTCATACTCAGCGCGGTATTGTTCCTGAAGAAGGTGACGGTTCTCTGCAGTCTCTTTCGCCATCACATTAACTGCAGCTGGCTTGTTCGCATTCTCACTGAGAACCTATGAGCAAATCGCAGTCAGAGGGAGTCACTGTCTCTGACCTGGACAACCCATCACTGTCCCACACCACCCCAACCCATCACTGTCCCACACCACCCCAACCCATCACTTTCCCACATCACCCCAACCCATCACTGTCCCACACCACCCCAACCCATCACTGTCTCACACCACCCCAACCCATCACTGTCCCGCACCACCCCAACCCATCACGGTCTCACACCACCCCAACCCATCACTGTCCTACATCACCCCAACCCATCACTGTCCCACACCACCCCAACCCATCACTGTCCTACATCACCCTAACCCATCACTGTCCCACACCACCCCAACCCATCACTGGCTCACACCACCCCAACCCATCACTGTCCTACATCACCCCAACCCATCACTGTCCCACATTACCCCAACCCATCACTGTCCCACACCACCCCAACCCATCACTGTCCTACATCACCCCAACCCATCACTGTCCCACATTATCCCAACCCATCACTGTCCCACACCACCCCAACCCATCACTGTCCCACACCACCTCAACCCATCACTGTCCCACACCGCCCCTACGCACACTATCCCAGGATGGTTCTTCTGACACCTCTGTATACACGTAGTTCCACTATTCCTAGAAACATGGAAACATTGAAGGTCGGAGCAGGAGGAGGCCATTCGGCCCTTCGAGTCTGTTCCACCATTCATCACGATTATGGCTGATCATCCAACTCAATAGCCTAATCCTGCTTTCTCCCCATAACCTTTGATCCCATTTGCCCCAAGTGCTATATCTAGTCGCCTCTTGAATATATTCAAATGTTTTGGCATCAACTACTTCCTGTGGTAATGCATTCCACAGGCTCATCACTTTTTGGGTGAAGAAATGTCTCCTTATCTCTGTCCTAAATCATTTACCCCGAATCCTCATACTGTGACCCCTGGTTCTGGACACACCCACCATTGGGAACATCCTCCCTGCATCTACCCTGTCCAGTCCTGTTAGAATTTTATAAGTCTCTATGAGATCCCCCCTCATTCGTCTGAACTCCAGCAAAAACAATCCCAAACTAATCAATCTCTCCTCATATGTCAGACCCGCCATCCCCGGAATCAGCCTGGTAAACCTTCACTGCACTCCCTCGAGAGCAAGAGCATCCTTCCTCAGAAAAGATTTGCAGGGTGCCTGGGCCTGTCCATAGTACCTGTCACCATAATGTAAGTATATTCCTACATTCCTGTACTATCAAACTACTGAAATGATACAGCACAAAAGGTGTCTGTTCAGCCCATCTTGTCCATGCTGACCCTGAGACACCCAGATGCCATTTCTATTCCCATCTTCCTGCACACAACCCAAAGCCCTGCAGCTTACAGCACTTAACGTGCAGATCCAGGTACCTTTTTAAAACTGTTTAGGTTTTCTTCCTCCATCACCGACTCAGGCAGCAAACTCCAGACACCCACCACCCTCTGTATAAAACTGTATATATAGAGGCAATGCAGCAACATGAGAGATACAGGGAGGAACTGCAGGGGAGAGAACTAATGCCCCACACACAACCCACATTTATCCTCACATCCCCTCTAATCCTTCTGCAGCTTAGCTGGAATCTATGACCCCTGGTTTTTGAATTCTCTGCCAAGGGTAACAAGGATCTCCTGTCTACTCTATCCCTACCCCTCACAATTTTGTATACCTCAATCAACCGCTGAGCCTTCTCTGTTCCAAGGAAGACAACCCCAATCTCTCCAGTCTCTCCTTGTGACTATAATTCTCCAGCCCTGGTAACATTCTAGTAAATCTGTGGTGACCAGATCTGCACACAATCTCCAGTTGTGGCCTCACTAGTATCATAAAGTTTTATCATTATATCCCTACTTCTGTATTCCATATCACTGCCAATGAAGTAGAGCATTCTATATACTTTCTTTACACCCCTTACCTACCTGTACTGCTACCTTTAGGGACCTGTACACTGTGATCTCACTCCTCACTCTGTCCTGGGTCACACACTGACCCAGGGCACTCCCACTGTCCTGGGTCACTCACACTGTCCTGGGTCACTCACACTGTCCTGGGTCACTCTGCCTGGGTCACTCACACTGTCCTGGGTCACTCCCATTGGCCCGGGTCACTGACACTGGCCCGGGTCACTCACACTGTCCTGGGTCACTCCCATTGGCCAGGGTCACTCACACTGGCCTGGGTCACTCCCACTGGCCTGGGTCACTCACACTGTCCTGGGTCACACTGTCCTGGGTCAGACACTCACACTGTCCTGGGTCAC
>NW_025966970.1:0-3814 GCF_021869965.1 Rhincodon typus | reverse complement strand
CCTCCCACTCTCTCCCTATTTATTTCAAAACCCCCTTCCCCTCCCCCTTTTCTGATGAAGGGTCTCGGCCCGAAACGTCAGCCTCTCTGCTCCTATGATGCTACTTGGCCTGCTGTGTTCATCCAGCCCTGCACCATCATTTACCAGCTGAGTTTTCGAGTTTCTCCAAAAGTCAAATGGCATTCAGCATATAAGGACAGCTCCATACCATCTATTGTCCAATGGTCTGGCTGAAAGAGCAGTCCAAACTTTGAAGGCAGGCTGAAGGAAACAGCCTTCAACTTCATTCAATAACAAACTGTCCCGGTTCCTCATTGATTATCGGACCACCCCTTGTGCAACTACAGGATAGCTCCAGCAGAGTTGCTAACGGGGAGAAGACTCTGCACCGGGTTAAATCTGATCTTCCCGGACCAGGTGAGGGGGGGGGGGGGGGGGTGGGAGGGGGGGGGGGGGGGAGGTGCGGGGGGAGGGTGAAACAGCATCAGGAACACCAACACTGGACACAAGACTCTGCTAAGTGTGAGAGACAGTTTCATTCAGGGGATGGAAGTTTGGTGTAGGAACCACAGGAATGGCACTGGATGCATAAGAGGTATGGTTGATGCAAGGTCAGATCCAGTGATGTACAAAGTTTGGGTAGGTGAGGCGATCCTGAGCAAGCATGTGAACCACATGAAAGCTGTAACTTCACAAATGGGGCAGGAATGAAACATACCTGGCCCCTCAGAACAACTGTTGGAATCCATGGGTTCTACCCTCCATTTAGCACTGAAGAAACCTCTGATGATGAGATGGTAATAGTGGATGTTGCAGCCTCAATGCCTTTATCGCCTGAAGATGAAGATGAATTTCTTCCAAGATGCTCCGGGCGCAAGAGGCAAGCTGCAGTCTGGTGCACACTGTCTGTATCTGAGGCTGAGTCAGAGGAACTGAGCCTGGTGTGAAAATACCCTAGGTGGGGCTACAAGAAAAATAACAGGCCTACACCCTCTGACCCTAGATGGGGAGGAATGTAGTAATTATAACAAGATCGGCCAAGTGCACCTCATAGAATATGAGTTCCCTGATTGCGGCTGTTAATCTGGTCCAATCAGGGAATCCTGGCTGACAGATAGCAACAGGAGTGCCAGGAGTTCTGTTCACTCTGAGAGTTGGCTTTGAGGGAGCTGGATCAGTATCAGGGATTCTCCATGTGTAAGTAAAGGGGGACTTTATTTTCTATTCATTTGTGGGATGTGGGCATCGCTGGCTGGGCCCAGCATTTGTTGTCCATCCCTAGTTGCCCCCTTGAGAAGGTGGGGGTGAGCTGCCTTCTTGAACCGTTGCAGTCCATGTGCTGTGGGTTGACCCACAATGCCATTATGAAGGGAATTCCAGGATTTTGACCCAGTGACAGTGAAGGAACGGCAATATATTTCCAAGTCAGGATGGTGAATGACTTGGAGGGGAACTTGGAGGGAGTGGTGTTCCCACTTGGTGACAGTATACCAGCCTCTGTGGAGTTATTTCATCATTGACCACACACAATAAAACAGATCTCCAGTCAGAATCATATTTCAGGTTGTGGGATCTTACTGTGTACAATAGTCACTGCTTACCAACTTATAGATTCCCCTTAATGCCCAGGCTATTTCTAATCCCATTTTCCTGCACTTGGCTAATAGGCCTGTGTTCCTTGGCATTGCAAATGTACATTTAAATATTTCCTTAATGTTATGAGGGTTTATATCTTAAGGCAGTGAGTTCCAGATTCCTATCATCCTCTGGCAAAAAGATTTCCCTCACATCGCCTCTGAACATACTGCTCCTTACCTTCAATCTATGCCCCCCTACCCCCACAGTCATTGATCCCTGCAGAAAGGGGAGAAAGTTTCTTCCTATCTACACTGTCTCTGCGCCTTATCATGTTATACAGCTCAATCATGTTCCCCTCAGTGCCTGCTGCTCCTAGGAAAACACCCCCAGTCTGTCCAATCTCACTGCATCACTGAAACTCTCCATCCCCAGGCAACATCCTGGTAAATCTCCTCTGTACCCTCTCCAGTGCTGTTACACCCCACCCTATAATTTGGATTCCAGAACCACACTCGATACCTGCACTGTATAAAGCACTTTATACAGATCCATCATCAGCTCCTGTAGTGATTAGAACCAGGTGGACCCTGTTGACTATGTGATCCTTGACTGGGGTTGTTAACCTGGGCCAATCAGGAGGACCTGGCTGACCAATATTAACAGGGGTTTTAGAATCTCCTCAATTCAGGGGACTGACTCCGAGCTGGCTGTGTACTGTGCAAAAGTAAATAAAGGGTGGCTTGGTGACCGGATACCAGCCTCTCTGCTGTTATTTCACCTTCCCTGCTCTTAAACACTATGCCACAACTAATAAAAGCAAGTATCCTATTTGCTTTCTTCATCAATTTATCTATCTGTCCCACTACCTTACATGACTGGTGTACATGCACACCAAGATCCCTCTGATCCTCATGTTTCCCAGAGTCCTATGGTTCATTAAGTATTCCTTGCCTTGTAGGTCCTGCCAATCATCTTATAATTATCATCTCGATTGAATTTCATTTGCCACTTAACAGCCTATCTGACCAGTCCATCGACACCCTCCTCAGCCTCAGGCTATACTCCTCACTATTTACCACATCACCAATTTTCATTTCATCCACGAACCGACTGATCAACCTTCCTATGTTCAAGTCCAGATCATTTATATATACCACAAATAGCAAGGGCCCAAACACTGATCCCTGCAGAACCCCTTTGAACACAAGCTTACAGTCACAAAGACACCCCGTGACCATCACCCTCTACTTCCTGCCACTCAGCCAATTCTGGATCCAATTAATTATTCCTTGTCACTGATTTCTATTCCCACATCATCCCCCTCATTAGTGAACACTAACACAAATAACCAGCAAGATTTCTCAAATGTCTGAATAAACCTGAATATTGATGAGACAGTGAGCAATGTGTGGGGAGTGAGGGCAGGATGGGTGTAAAAAGTGCACACATAAAGAATGCAAACACTGAGTGTGATCAATGTGAGAGTGAACAGTGAGCAGTGTAGGTGTGAGCAGAATGAGTGTGAACAGGTTGTGGGGAATGAGCTCTGTGTGTTTTAATGTTTGCTGATTTCACATGGAGCTCTGCTGCCCTCTCGTGGCTCCATTCATCAGTAACTGTAAAGAACTCGGAATGATGGATGTAATCAGAATCAAAATGTGGAAATGAAGGAGCTGCTCTACTTTTGAGAGATAGTAGGAACTGCAGATGCTGGAGAATCTGAGATAACAAGGTGTAGAGCTGGATGAACACAGCAGGCCAAGCAGCATCAGTGGAGCAGGAAAGCTGATGTTTTGGGCCTAGACCCTTCTTCTGAAGGATCCTTTTTCTGAAGAAGGGCCGAGACCCGAAACGTCAGCTTTCCTGCTCCTCTGATGCTGCTTGGCCTGCTGTATTCATCCAGCTCTACACCTTGTTATCTCATGCCCTACTTTTGATCCTGGATTAGAAAACATTTTGTCGGAGAACATTTATTTTGGGATGAATGGGAGAGGGAAAGCGGTTAAAGGCCAGGATGGTGCTTCAAACTGTTAATAAGGACATAGTTACAAGGGCCTTGGAAAATCCCTGTCTGATTACACGCAGAGACAACATGGTTTAATAATAAGGAAACAGGCCATTCAACCCAACACCACCCCTCCTAACAGCATCCCACCCAGACCCATTCCTTTACCCACATCCAATCCACCCATCCCTGAATGTTATGGGCAATTTAGCACAGCCAATCCACCTAGCC
>NW_025966969.1:25203-27000 GCF_021869965.1 Rhincodon typus | reverse complement strand
AGTCAGAGACTTTTTCCCAGGGTGGAAATGACTATTACGAGGGGGCATAATTTTAAGGTGATTGGAGGAAGGTATAGGGGAGATGTCAGAGGTAGGTTCTTCACACAGAGAGCGGTGGGAGTGTGGAATGCACTGCCAGCAGTGGTAGTGGAGTCAGATACTTTAGAGACTTTTAAGCGACTCTTGGATAGGCACATGGAGGATAGTAAAATGTAGGGTATGCAGGGTAGTTTGATCTTAGAGTAGGATAATAGGTCGGCACAACATCGTGGGTCGAAGGGCCTGTACTGTGCTGTACCGTTCTATGTTCTAATGCTTTCAGCCAGAGGGTGCTAGAAATATGGAACGTGCTGCCTGAGAGAGTGGTGGGGGCAGATACTCTCAGAACATTTCAGAAGCATCCAGGTGAGCACTTAAAATGCCAGGGCAGGGTAGGCTATGGGCCAAGTGCAGGTAAATGGAATTAATTTAGTTAGTCTGTACAGACATGGTGGCCTGAATGGTCTGTTTCTATGCCGATTAACTTTGTGACTTAAACACCCTGACCATGTTAGTGGTGCTATAGAAATGTTTGTTGTTGCTGTCTGGTTAGTATTGGTGCTGAGAGACTGCTGAGAGACAAAGTGCCATGCAGTAATGGTTTGGATGTAATCCCTTAAATTAACCTTCGATCGGTAGCATGAAAACTTCCAGGTGCTGAACAGCTGACACATTCACTTTGAAAGATATTATACAGCTGAGTTTGAGTTCAAGAACAGCTCATATCTGTTTGCAGCAAGAACCATGTTTCCCAAGCACTGTCCAGGGTAAGTTATGTAGCAGGGTAAGGAGTTGGGATGCAGCTTCAAGATGAGGGGTGTATTACTTGATGCCCCTGTGCCCCCTCCCACACACCCTCACCCTGGGGCATAGAGCTGGTCTCGGTCCCAGAGGCAGCTGGGATGGAGGGCATCCAGGAACATGTCCTCTCTGGCAAGTGGTGAGGGAGTGAAAACAGAGATAGGGACAGTGCCCCCACCGACGATCCTCTAAGAACAGTTCCAGGTAGTCTGGGGTGAGGACTAGGCCCCAGGCAGGCTTCCCCTGGTTCATCTCAGTCCCAGGCAGGTTACCCACCCCCCAAAAAACACTGACCTCCTGAGTAGGGAGCAATGAAACAGCTCCTCTTCCATAACCCCCCAGTTAGTTGAAACGAGGTTAATTTGAAAGTGGGTTCCTTCCTGTTCTCCCAGACCATAATGAGCTAATGTTTTAGGAACAGCAAGAGGCTATTTAGCATCCCCCCACCAAGTCTGTTCCACCATTCAGTTTGGATTCAGGTTTATTTATTTGTCGCATATACAAAGTTAGGAATACATCAGTACAGTGAAAAGTGCACAAAGTTGCCATTCACTGGTGCCCACTTGGTTACAAAAATCAGAATCCAAGATGTAACAGAGCCAAAAGGTAAGCAAGAGAAAAAGAAAAGTCCAGATCTCAGAGTCCCAAGTCCCATCTCCACAATGGTGCAGGCACTGCTCCAATTGCTAGGGCACCCAAGAGGCTGCCGCTGCCACACAAAAGGCCCCCATCACCACCTCACCGCCCCACTCTCACCGCCACCGCCACTTCACCGGCCCATTCTCACCACCATCGCCACCTCACCGGCCCACTCTCACCGCCATCGCCACCTCACTGGCCTATTCTCACCGCCATCGCCACCTCACTGGCCCCTCCCACCGGCCCCCCTCGCCACCATCCCCACCTTACCGGACCATCCTCACCACCATCCTCACCTCACCGCCCCCTCTCACCACG
>NW_025966969.1:0-5203 GCF_021869965.1 Rhincodon typus | reverse complement strand
ACAAAGTTTCTAACACTGCTTTTTAATACTTCCATTTGCTTCCGCTAAACACATACCTAACCCAAGTATAACTCTGATCCCAGCATAGAATTCCAATGCAGCAAACCACTTTCCGTTCACTCCCATTCCATAGAATTCCTGATCCAAGCGTAACAAACTTCAAAAGTAATTCCCTGATGCAAGCAAAAATACCATCCAATTACCTGTTTCTAAGTGTTCAGTGTGCTAAATACAGGCAACTCCTTGTGCATCCCCATCCCTCCCATTCAATTTTGCTTAATGATAGGAACACATTTCAGCAACTGGATCACATTTGGATCAAATTTTGTATTAATGAATGTTTTCAGTGGTCTGGGCTTGGATTAAATTCTGGCTACATGATTGAATAGCTGCAGTACAAAGATTTGGAAATTGCCTGTTTCTGCTGCTCACAGCGATCACGCTCCAAACATAACACTTGTTGCCAAGTCAGAACTTGACTGTAGTAAACATACTTGTGACAGGTCAAATCCACAGAAAATTGCATAATAAACATTTGTCTTAGGTTGTGCCAGTGGCAGCATAAACAACCTTATTTCATTAAGATCCTACTATTGTATTGCTCATAAAACTCTTAACTGAAAAATGCTTGATCCACTGCCATCTCTCTTTAATGAATAAAACAGATGGGCACATAATCCAGGCTGATATTCCACTGCAGAACTGAGGAAGCACAGCACTTTCGGAAGTCCCCACATGTGGAATCCAGAGTGTGGAGATTAGATCAGGTAAGAGCAGGACTATTCTCAGTGCCTTTGTTTTGTGTGGGCCAGGGTACCCCGTCGGAGAGCTGAGGTACCCTGGTGGGTATGGCCCTAGGGCATCTTTGGAGGGGGAGGGATGCCCGGTATCCTTTGGGATAAGGTTCAAGATCTGCCAAGAAGTGTCTAGAGGTGTCAATATATGTACTTATGAAAAGTGTTCTCAACAGACTATAGTCTATAATTCAGAAATTTAACTTACAGAACTATATCTTTCTCATATGTGTATGAGTATCTGTGAATTAATTTTTGTTTGTACTTGGGATATGAGTGTCCCTGGCTAGGCCAACATGTATTGCCCATTCTCAATTGCCCCAGAGAAGATGGTGATGAGCTACCTTCTTGAACCAATGAAGTTCTTGGGGTATAGGGACACTCACAGTCCTGGTGAAGGAGGAGTTTGAGGGCAATATTGTTTCAAGTCAGGCTGGTGAGTGGCTTGGAGAGGAACTTGCAGGCGGTGGTGTTCCTATGTATCTGCTACCCTTGTCCCTCTATGTATGTAGAGATCATGGGTTTGAAACGTTCTGCCTAAGGAGCCTTGATGAGCTGTTGCAGTGCATGTTGTAAATGGTAATCACAGCTGCAACTGTGCATCAGTGTTGGAGGGAGTCAATGTCGAGGTTGTTAGATTGGGTGCCAATTAATCAGGCTGAGCTTCTTGACTGATGTTGGACCCGGATACTCAATGAGTTGACTTGGTAGGTGAAAGTAGTTAGGGCAGTGGGCTGAAGTAGACACTAGGCTGGCGTAAGGATATGAAGCGCTACGGGGAGGGCGGATTGGTATGGTGTGCCATGGCAACTGAGTGGGTCATTGCTCCCTATAAGCTGAGCGCCTGCAGCTGAGAAACCCTGTATACAATCCATCATCCTCGATCTATGACTTCCACTCTGGTTTAAATATACCATGCACAGAACTCAGAAATCCACCCAAAACACATAGAATTAGACAGAACATTGGTGTGGGTGTGAGATGAAGTGAAAAGGAACATTTTATATTCTGTCCTTTGGAAGGGTACTCCTTTGGACCTGGTCCCGGGATATCTTCAGCACAGGTGAGTCACCTTTTAGTTTGTCAAAATGCTCATGATAAAAAGTGCACAACTAATTTGATTTCATAAAATTGTCAAGAAACTGCCCCAGAAAAGGTGGAGTTAAATAATAAGAAACAGTGTTAGCTAATTCAGACGACCTACCCATATAAAACCATTAAAGGATCCTCTGCACGACTGCTTTCCAAAACAATCATTTTCTGAAGAAGGGTCTCGGCCCAAAACGTCAGCCTTCCTGCTCCTCTGATGCTGCTTGGCCTGCTGTGTTCATCCAGCTCTACACCTTGTTATCTCAGATTCTCCAGCATCTGCAGTTCCTACTATCAGTGAATATCTCTTGGCTGCTACATTCTGTGAATTTTCTCTTGATGTTTCTTCCTCCTGGATTGGAGAATTGCATGCAAGAATCTGTCAAAGCTCACCAGGTCTGGCAGCATCTGTGAAGAAAAAATCAGGATTAACATTTCGGGTCCGGTGATGCTTCCTCACCGGACCCAAAACATTAACTCTGAGTTCTCTTCACAGATGCTGCTGGACCTGCACAGCTTTTCAAGCAACTTCTGTTTTTGTTTCTGATTTACAGCATCTGCAGTTCTTTTGGTTCTGTCTCAGAATCTGTGTCTGAACTTGCCTTTTTGTTTTGCCATGGCGTGTGTTTGTGGGATGTTCTTATATTGGAACAGTTAATTAGCAATGGTTCCTGTAGCCAGCATTTATTGCCTGTCCCTAGTTGCCCCTTGAGAAGGTACATTGTGTTTACCTTCACAGATGAAGTCTCAGATAGTCATACAGTCATTTGACATAGAAACGGGCCCTTTGGCCCACCATGTCTATGCTAACCAACAAAAACAAAACCTTCTCTAATCCCATTTACCTGCACTTGGTCCATAGCCGATAATGCCCTGGCATTTTAAGCACTCATCCAGATGCTTCTCAAAAGTTGTGAGAGTACCTGCCTCTACCACCCTCTTAGGCAGCACCCTCTGGGTGAGAATATTCTTTCCTCAGAAATTGTCTAAACCATTTACTCCTCACCTTAAACTCATACCCTCCTTGAGATAATTAAAATCCAAGGGTCTAGTGAGAGTGTGGAACAAAAGTAAGTGACTCTTCGTTGAAAGAAGTAGTATTAGAGAAATTATTGGCACTGAAAGTTGACAATTCCCCAAGAATTGATGACTTTCACCCTGGGATGTTGAAAGAAATGGTTACGGAGACAATGGATAAATTGTGATTGTCATTCAATCTTCCATTAATTATGCAAAAGTGCTGGTAAATTCGAAGGTTAGAAATGCAATCCCACGCTTTAAAGAAAAATAATGTAAGAAAACAGGAAACTATAATTTCTGTTGGCTCGACTGACATCTGTTTCAGAGAAAATACCACTATTACGGATGTGTTTATCAGATATTTAGAAAACAGTTGTCTGATTCGGTGGAACCAACATGGATTTATGAGGGAGAAATTGCGTCAAACAAATGTAACCAAGTTTTTGGAGGCTGTCATAGAAACATAGAAACTACTTGAAAGGGTGGGGAGTGTAGATGTAGAAATGACGGTTTCCCCCAGCTGTTGGGCCTAGAACAAGGGACAGCGGCTCAGATTAAAACCAAACCATTTAGGACTGAGATGAGGAAGAATTCTTCACTGAGAGCAGTGAGGATCTTTTATCATTCTCCAGCCCAGATGATGATGGAACCACAGTCATTATGGAATCCCAAGACAAAATTTGAATACTGCGTTCAATTCTGTCTCCCTGCTATAGGAAAAAGTTGATAAACCTGAAGGGATGCAGAAAAGGTTTTCGAGGATGTTGCCAGGGTTGGAGGGTTTGAGCTACAGGGAGAGGCTGAATAGACTGGGGCTATTTTCCCTGGAGCGTCGGAGACTGAGGGGTGACCTTATAGAGGTTTATAAAATCATGAGGTGCATGGATAGGATGAATAGTCAAGGTCTTTTCCTCAGGGTGGGGGAGTCCAAAACTAGAGGGCATAGGTTTAAGGCGAGAGGGGAAAGATATAAAAGGGACCTGAGGGGCAACTTTTTCACGCAGAGGATGGTGTGTGTATGGAAAAAGCTGCTAGAGGAAGTGGTGGGGTCTGGTATGGTTACATTTAAAAAGCATCTGATTGAATACATGAATAGGAAGGGTTTAGAGGAATATGGACCAAATGGTGGAAAATGGGACTAGATTTATATAGGATATCTGGTCGGCATGGACCAGTTGGACTGGAGGGCCTGTTGCAGTGTTGTATATCTCTGTGACTCTATGATACATTACCAGAGACTAGTTAGATTGAGGAATATGGGATTGAGGTAAATGATGAGCTGTGAGCTAGAATGATGGATGAGGTTTGAGGGGCCAAATGGTCTTCTTTTGCTCCTATGTTCCAAACATCATTGACAACATGGAGTGTAGTTAGGGAAAACAGAGTGGGAACATGCAGGGAGAACGCTGTACCTACATGAGGGAGAATGAATGGAGAAATATCTTGACAGATTTAGGTGTTAAGGGGGTGGGAGGAGGCTCATTTGGAACTGAAGACCATAATATGTAGGAGCAGAGGTAGACCATTCAGCCCATCGAGTCTGCTTGGTCATTGAAAGAAATTATGGCTGATCTCATCTGCTAAATACTGATGTAGCTCTAATGGAGTTCTTACAGCATGGAAGAGGCCCTTTGGCCCATCGTGTCCCTGCTGATCATCAAATATATTTCTACTCTCATCATCCCATTTTCCCAAACTTGGCCCACAGCCTTCTTTGCTGTGGTGTTTCAAGTGCTCATCAAAACAGTTCCTTAAATGTCTTGAGAGTTCCTGTTTCTATCACCCTTTTAGGTAGTGAATTCCCACAAGCTTCCAGGTGAATGTTTTTTCCCCTCAAGTCCCCTCTAAACCTCCTGCTCCTTGCCTTAAAACTGTGTGTGCAGTTATTGCCCCCTCTCCTAAAGGGAAGGGTCTCTCCTGATCTACCTTGTCTATAACCCCTCAGGACATTGTACACCTCAATCAGGCATTTCTGCCACTCTGTTTCTCATTCTCTGTTTCTCATCCTCTGTTTCTCATTTCTGTTTCTGACACCCTTTTCGTCGTTCTCTGTTTCTCATTTCGATGCCCCGTCTCCTTCTCTGCTCTAAGGAAAACAATCCCAGCTTCACCAGTGTCTCTTTCTGGCTGAACTGCTCCACAACATCCTGGTAAAATAAACACAGATAACTGTAGATGCTGGATATAGAGTCATAGAGTCATGTACAGCACAGAAACAGACCATTCGGTCCAACCAGTCTTTGCCGACCTTGGCCCCAAACTAAACTAGCCCCATCTGCCTGTGCTTGGCCCATATCCGT
>NW_025966968.1:0-27011 GCF_021869965.1 Rhincodon typus | reverse complement strand
CCCGTGGCCGGAGCGCTCTTGCGGGCCGCTTTGGTCGCCAGCTGCTTACGGGGAGCTTTCCCTCCAGTGGATTTGCGCGCTGTCTGCTTGGTTCTGGCCATTCTCTGCAACACACTTACACGCTGCTACTATCAATGCTGAGCCTGCTGCAGTGCTGCCTATTTAAGGGAATGAAGAGCCCGCCTTAGAGCTGCGATTGGATACAGTTCCGTCCCTCAACCCACTGAGAAACAGCTGCGGAAGGTACAGAAAAAGCAATAAAATAGTTGTGTGAGTCTGATTGGTTAACTTGAAATGACAGTTTGTCAATTTCAAAAAGCCCGCCGATTTTACCCTCGCAATCCTGAAATTAAGTTAAATATTTAAATGCAAAATAAAGTCCAACGATGATAAAATCTGTACTTTGTGGGATTTCTTTTTAAACCTAACTTGCAGTTAACGCGGACAGGACGCGGGATCATTGCCTGATCTGCCCGTAACAGGTAGGAGGAAAGCGCGGGGTTTTAACATAGCCCAGACAAACTTCTGAAGAAGGGTCTAGGCCCGAAACGTCAGCCTTCTTGCTCCTCTGATGCTGCTTGGCCTGCTGTCTTCATCCAGCTCCACACCTTGTTATCTCAAACTAATCAACCGGCCGTGTCACGCCGTTAATGAATCTAAGTAACACCGCCGATTTAAGCATCTTCAAAGCTAATAGTGTACGTTAATAAAGTTACACAATCTCAATTTATCGGCTCATTTTTCTTTCATCCAGTTAGAATTAGTCCGAAAACTGTAACAGACAGAATGTAACAATAGGCCATTAAAACATCTGCAGGCTTCCCTGAATGAAAACTGAACTGAATATCATTCCTGGAAGGATTGAAATAGAAATACTGCAATCTGTGACATTTCGCATCAGGGCAGAATTATAATTCGAGATATGGAATAACCAGCTGCGGTACACTACATCCTCTCTATGTGTTGCCTTTCCTGTGCTCAGGACTCCGCTCTCACATGGAGAGTTTGGGTGGCTCTGAAAAGAGCCTTTGGGTTCGCTGGAAAAGGGTCGAATTGCTCAGCCGCCGAATCCATAGAGAGTGCGGCCCTGGCGTTTCAGAGCGTACACCACATCCATGGCAGTGACCGTCTTGCGCTTGGCGTGCTCAGTGTAGGTGACCGCATCCCTGATCACATTCTCCAGGAAAACTTTCAGCACCCCGCGGGTCTCCTCGTAGATCAAGCCCGAGATGCGCTTGACCCCACCACGGCGAGCCAGGCGCCGGATAGCTGGTTTAGTGATGCCCTGGATGTTATCACGGAGCACTTTGCGGTGCCGCTTCGCTCCGCCTTTTCCCAGGCCTTTGCCTCCTTTGCCTCTTCCAGACATCACGCTTCTTCACTCTAATCGCTGCCGAATGCGATTCGAGCTGACTCACCTTTTTTTTATACAGCCCGCCCCGACCTGACTGAGAAAGAGGTGACAGAGAGTGCGAGACGGCCAGGGTAGGAAACTGAGCGACAGACAGAGAAATGTCCAGCTCCGCCTCCAGCTAACTCCAGCCACCAAATGGATCTGGAACTCAACCTTTTCTCCACAAGGGCTGTGAACATAATGCCGGGCAGAAAACCTGCAGACTCAAGCTTCATGTTCAAAGATAGTAAAACCTGGAACTTTTAAAAGCAGTTGCGACACAATTAAACGGCCATGTCCCGGCCTTTCTTAACAAGACAACACACGGTTGCTTCCATTTCAATGTCAGTTTCTATTCCTTTAGCTGAATGGGAGAAAATCATTTCTTGGGGATTGTGTTGCGAAGCGGGGTTTCTGGCCCAGTGTTCCTCTCAGAGACTCTCCCTGAATATGTGAAAAGCAGACGGACATGAAATAAAACTGCACCCGAACCTATGGGCAGTATGACCTAATACTGATTTATTGTAGAGTGTGGGAGAGAGACTGGGTGTAAATCCGGTAGAGAAATGTGGACGAGTTACTCACATTAATTAATATATAATTTATCCCTGCACTCGGAGATGGGACAGGGATCATTTGATCCGGGCTCAGCTCTTTCCTGAGAGATGTGGGTGGCTCTGAGAAGAGCCTTTGGGTTCAGGTGATTACATGTTGCACCGACTGCTTCATTTCTTTGCTGCTTTCTTGGTCACTTTCGCTTTGGGCTTGGCCTTCAGTTTACCCGATTTCGGGACCGGTTTTGCGGCCTTGGGGCTCTTGGTCTTTTTCACCTTCTTTACGGGAGTCTTTATCTTAGGCGCTGCTTTCTTCGCCGCTTTCTTTGGCGTTGCTGCCTTCTTGCCGGCCGCTTTCTTGCTTGTTGCTTTCTTGGCTGGGGATTTCTTCGCTGTCACCTTCTTGGCCGTTGTTTTCTTCACGGCTGGTTTCTTGGCGGATGCTGCTGGTCTCGCCTTCTTTCCCACTTTTGCCTTGACTGGATTCTTAGGGAGTTTGAAGGAGCCGGAGACGCCTTGGCCCTTGACCAGAACCAGGGAGCCTTTCGCCAGACACCTCTTGATAGCCATCCTGATCTGTGCATTTTGCTTCTCCACATTGACCCCGCTTCTCTGCAGCGCCTTCTTTATAGCAGCCAGAGACGTCCCCTTCCGATCGCTGCTCTCGCCGACAATCTTCACAATCCGCTCACCCAACCCGGGACCGGCTGGTTTTTTCCTGGGAGCCGCCGCCTTCTTCTTCTTGGGAATCTTGGGTTTGGTGCTGGCGGAGGCTCGAGGAGCCGTTTCGGCGGCTGCACTGTCGCTCATGTCGAGAACTCTGCGCTGAATCTCTCTCTGTCAGACTGAACTGGGTCAGCAATGAAGCTGCTGGTGGCGGCACTGAGCAACTTCAAGGCAGCGAGCGGACGGCCCGGAGACAACCTGCCCTCAGCTCCCTTGTCCTGCTGCCTCTCTGTGTTTCTCTCTCGGCCGAAACTCTCCAATTCCTCTGCAATTCCACATCTCCAGGCAACCAGGCTCGATCGTTCCTGACCCTGACACGGGCAGGTTTGCGGCCAAAATGTTTTCACTCGAATTGACGGCTCCGTTGTCGAGTTAAAAGCATTTTCTCTGCTGCACTGATCGCGCTCTTTGAGTTGAGCGCTGACATTATCGTCACTTTTAGACTGAAATCTTAAAATCAACAAATCCACTGCCTTGAATTCTACCTTTGGGGTTTAGTGGGGGAGCAGGGGGATAACTTGAATTGAAAATATTTTTGATTTGCAAAGAGAGATTCAGGAATATCATGATATGAGCGTACACACAAACACAGTTACGTTAGACTCACCCGCCCGCCCTTTTCCGACAGTCTCTCTGACTCAATATTCACATCCACACAGTCACAGGCCAGAAATATCGCCAAATGTAAATGTAGAAGGATATAATTTCTCCTCCTTTCAGCCTTTGTTCCGATATCCAGGGAGTTAGTTGTAGTTTTTCTCCTCAGTAACTGTTAAACTCTCTGAGGCCTGTACGCCGGAGATTCGTTCTTCTCCAGATTCAGCTGCAAGAGCCAATCAGCTGGTTTGAAGTTTGCTCACCCAGATCAGTATTTTTCATTCCGGGGACAATACTCAACATCGGTTCTGGGAATAAGCAGTCATACAAACACAAATAATAGCAACTGGACCTAACCAATCGGCCCTTCAAACCTCTCCTCCCACTCATCATGAAAATGGCAGATCATCCAACTCAATAGCTTGTGTCAGTTTTTCTCTCATATAGAGTCATTCAGCAAGGACGCAGAACCTTCGGTCCAACCATTACAAGCCGAATATAATGCCAAACTAAATTAGTTCCACCTACCTGTCCCTGGCCTATTTCCTTTCTTATTTATGTACTTATCCAAATGTCGTTTTAATGTTATAATTGTAGCCATAGAGACAATTTCGTCAGGAAGTTCATTCCACATGCGTACATGCTCTATGTAAAAAAAAAACCCTCGTGTCTTTTTAAAAAACTCTCTCTCCTGTCACATTAAAAATGTCCACCCTGGTCTTCAATTTCCTCCCCCCCCCCCCCCCCAAACCCAGGCAAAGGACAACGACCATCAACACTGTCTCACCCCCCTCATTATTTTATAAACTTCGATAAGATGACCTCTGAACATTCTCTGCTCCAGTGAAAAAAGTCCCAGCCTATCCATCCTTTCTTTGTAACTCAAACCTCACACACATGGTAAAATACTGATGAATCTCTTCTGAACCCTCTCCAGCTTAATAATATCTTTCCTCTAAATGTCCAACAAGAACTGGTCACAATATTCCACACGTGGCCTCACCAAAGCCCCTTAGAACCTCAAGGTGACTTCCCACCTCATAAACCCAAAGGACTGTGCAATGAAGGCAAGCACACCTTCTTTACCAGCCTGTTTAGATGTGATTCAGACTTCAACAGGTCTTCAACAGGACAGGTCCCTCTGAAGGACAACACTACCCAAGGCCCTCCCATTAATCGTAGAAGGCCTACCTTTGTATGTTGCTCCAAACTGCAAAAGGTTGCATTCATCCAGATTGAATTCTATCTCTCATTTTGCAGCCCATCGAGGTATTTGATCAAGATCAATTTGTAATCTTAGGAAACCTTCTCCACTTACTGCTGTGCTACTAACTTTGCTATCATCGACAAACGTGTTGACCATGCTTTCTGTATTCTCATTCAAATCATTTATATAATGACAAGCAAAAGAGGACCCAATACCAATCCCTCTGGAACACCACAGGTTGACAGGCCTACAGTCCAAAAAGCAACCCTCCATCTTCACTCTCTGTCTCTTGCCATTAAGCCAATTATACCTTGATTCCCTTTGGCCACAATTGCTACACCCAACACCATATTGAAATCACACAACGCGTTGAACGTGACTGATTTCTGTGGCAGAGAATTCCACAAGATCACCACTTTCTGAATGAAGCAGACTCAGCCCTGAATGGCCTATCCTTTCTCCTAAAAATATGACTCCTACCAACAGGAATATTCTTCTTGCATTTATACTTTCTAGGTCTGTCAGCGTCTTACAGATTTCTAACAGAATCCCTCATTCTTCTGAATTTCAGCACATATATTCACAACTAATTCAACCTATCCTTCCATCCCAGTAATCTGCCTGTTAAAACTACCTTCATAGTAATACCATCCTTCCTCAGATAAGGAGGCCAAACTTGTTCTCAGTATTCTAAGTGTTGTCTCACAGATGCCCTGTTAAATTGTCACAATTCACCATTTCTCCTGTACTCAAATCCTCTTTCCACAAAGGCCAACATATCTCTCGCCTTTCTGCTGGACCTACATGCTTACTTTCAGTGATTAGTGTATAAGGACACCCGGGTCTCATTGCAAATTTCACTGTGTCCATTTATCAACATTCAGAAAATGACCTCCCTTCCTTTTATTTTGTTACCAAAGTGGATAACCCTACATTTATACACATTATACAGTGTCTGATATGCATTTGCCCGCTGACTCGATTTCTTCACTATTAATGCATCCTCTTTCAGAACTGACCATCCAACCAATTTTGTGTCATTGTGAAATCTGGAGATATTACATTTGGTTCCCTCATCTAAATCACTGTGAATATATTGTGAAGAGCTTTGATCCTAAAACTGATTCTTGCCATTGAGAAAAAGATCCATTCATTCCCTCTATGTGTTTCCTGTTATCCAGCTAGTTTTTAAAAAAATCATTCTGAATGCTCTGCACCAATCCCAGTTCCTTGATGTTAACATGCTAATATCTCGTGTGGGATTTTGTTAAGAAGTTTTTGTAAATTAAAATTAACATCTCTGCTTTATTATCTCTAATCCAGTAGATTAGTCAGGCTGGGAACATAGAACATTACAAACAGAGGTACAGGTCTTACAAATCCATGCTGACTCTGTCTGATCCTGACATCTTATCCCAATTATCTGCAATAATTTTTTTTTTCCTGCAGGCTGACTGGTCTAAAATTCCAAGTTTTATCTCTACAATCCCTTTACAAATAGATTGCTTACATTAGCTACCCTCCAATCTTTGGAAATTATTGTAGCACCTATAAAGGTTTGGAACATCACCAGCAATACATCCACTATTTCTAAGAGCTCTGGGACATAAATTATCACTCACTGGTATTTCCCAGCCTTCAATCCTATCAATATTCCCAACACAATTTACTGAATAATACTGACTTGATTCAGTTTCTCCCTCTCACTAGACTCTGTTTTCCCCAAAATTCCTGGTCTGTTATGTGTGTCATCCTGTGTGAACATAGAACAACAGTAAGTATTCAGTTGGATAGCCATTTTTTATTCCTCACAATGGAGTCCCCTCTTTTTGATTGTAAGTGACGTGCATTTGTGTTTACCAAACTAGTTTTATTTCCATTCTCCTTTTACATATTTATCAACACATTAACAGTTAATTTTTAATGGCTTCTGCAAACTTACTCTTTTCCACATTTTCTCATTCGTAATCAATGCATTTGCTTATTCCTTCTTTCCTGATTTTGAAATGTTCCCCAGCTTCGGGGACTTTTATTTTCTTTCAAGTTCTTTTTCTTCTCAATTTGTCCGCCTCTTCCATGGATCAAAAACTGTGTTAAATAGCCCTCTTAAACAACAGTTTTGTAAACTGTAAAAAGAGAACCTTCCATACTCACGAATAGTTCCATTTAAAAGGATTTGGGCAGCCGATGTTGAGGAACACTACCTTGATATAGGGCAAGTTCCCATCCAAGCCACCATCCTAACTTAGAAATATATCCCCTTTCCTTCACTGTCGCTGGATCAAGACCCTGGAACTCCCTACTAACGGCAATGTGGGCAGTACATGGACTACAACTGTTCCAGAAGGCGGCTCAGCACCACCTTCTCAAGGGGGGAAACTTGGGACGGGCAATAAATGCTGGGCCCAGCCAGCGTCATCCACGTCCCAGGAGTGAGTAAACAAGAACATTTGGGGTCTATTGTTGAGGTATTCCGTTCATCACAAGGTTTCTGGCTGCAGCATACCTGAGAACAATATCAGTCATCTACTCGAAACTGGTATTGGCATCGCGTTCCAGAGATGTTATCACACACCTCTGGTCCGGGTGTAACTTTAGCACGGTCCTCCTGAACCAGAAAGAGGGACACTACCACCGCGCCGCAAGACTCCCTCCAACAGTTACATTCTGCCTTCGTAAGAATGTCCCATTTGTTCCATCGGTCTGTAAGTTATTTTGTCAGAGTTAAAATGAGACGGAGGTCAGCAGGATTGAATACTGCATTTAACCTGAGATCCGACGTGATGTTATTGAATGGTGAAGCACATTAAAGGGCTGAATGGCCGTCAACTTCACCGCTTCCCCATCAGAATGTAAGAGAGCCGGAGGGAGGCAGTTATTAACATGACCCGGGAATGATCTCCATTGGAGCTTCAGAAAAGGCCAATGCCCCGGCTTGAAACGTTCTCTGCCCTTTCCCCCACAGCCCCATTTGCTTTGCTCAAACTGGGAGAAAAGGGAATTGGGAAAATGACCAATTGATGTTTGTTGAATCAGAGATAATAGGAACTGCAGATGCTGGAGAATCCGAGACAACAAGGTGCAGGGCTGGATGAACACAGCAGGCCAAGCAGCACCTGTCCGTCCTCCCTGGACTGGCCTATCCCCTTCCTAACTCCCCACCTACACTCACCTTTACTGGCCCCATCCCCGCCTCTTCGACCTGTTTGTTTCCTCTCCACCTATCCTCTCCTCTATCCATCTTCTATCCGCCTCCCACTCTCTCCCTATTTATTTCAGAACCCCCTTCCGCTCCCCCTTTTCTGATGAAGGGTCTAGGCCCGAAACGATTTCTAGCCTCTCTGCTCCTATGATGCTGATTGGCCTGCTGTGTTCATCCAGCCCTGCACCTTGTTGTCTCGGATTCTCCAGCATCTGCAGTTCCTGCTATCTCTGTCTCAATTGATGTTTGTTTCTGGGTGTCATTGGGAAAAGCAGCGCATGCGCGATTCTGGCCCGGCCCCCAATGCTACTTGTTGCTGAATGGAGGAGGGCTTGCGTGAGGCCCTCCCCCAGCGCTGCCTTTGAGGGGCATTTACTCAGTGAGTGGGAGAGGTTTGTTTGAAACAGACCGCAATGGAGAGACCAGCGCCCAGGGAAACGAGGGAACAGCAGGCTCCTTCCAGCAGCGCATCAAGATGTGAGTCCGGGACGCAGAGCGGGGCTCCGAGACCGGCATTGATTCGGGCTCAGTTCAGGGAGAACCGGGGGCTGTTTGTAAGAGGCTGAGCGGAGCAGGAACTGCTCCCGGAACTTGGAGTGAGTGGGCTGGCGGGGGGGGGGCGGAGAGAGAGACCGAGAGAGAGAGAGAGAGACCGAGACCGAGAGAGAGAGAGAGACCGAGAGACCTTTCTCGGGCTGTGTGTGGGCCTGCAGAGGGAGACACAGCGGCAAGAAACTGCTTGGAGGGTCATTCTTGTGATATTTAATCCTCCAAACGCTGATGGTAATTCATCGTTTAGCTTCTGTTTCACGTTGTTTGTTGCCAATTGGCATTGAATCGTAAAGAAGTCACAGTACATACAAATGTGTTAATCATGTAAAGTATAAATACAGCACTCACTGGTTTAAAACTCTCGTTTTTTTTTGAAATAGTGCCTGTTGTTCTTCCCTTAAATAGGTAGTGTATTGGGAGCTGGGTATTGAACTGTGTAAGCATTCAATTCATGGACCGTGCAGGTGTTGGTTAGTTTTTGTATCTTAGTAAATTGTTTTAGAATTTCGCAAAAAGAAAGAGACGAGGAGGAGCTCAGGTTCATGATGGAGCCAGACCCTTCTCTGTTTGAATTGTTGGCTTTAAAACAAGGAAGTATTATGAGTGTTAATTAAATTTTGCATTGATCAGTTTTAATATTTTCAAACTCGTTGGATGTTGATTTACAGGAGAATTCTGTTCTGTCTTCCTCCAGGCAAATATTTGATGGGTCAAGACAATGTCATATTTCCTCGGTACAGCACCAAGTGTGACCAGGTGCTCCAACCAAACAGTAGGTATGTTAGCCATGTCAGAGTGGAGAATTTACTTTCCACAGGACAGAGCTAAGATTTGCATTGAGTTCAATTTCCAGATATATACATTCAATCCAAGGGTCAAACACCGCCAACAAAATACAAATTTTCTTTTTCTCTATAAACCGATGAAGGTCCAGTAAAGTTCATCTTTGAAAGCCCATTGTCATTCACAGCATTTGAAGAGGGATAGATTGAATCTTCATCACAAATATACACTCTAACTGTATTGAATGCACGTTAAGTAAGGGCATTTTTAAAGTTACAATCAAGGTATATAAATAGATCAAGTTGTTACATTGTTACAATGACCATTTATGGACTGGATATTGAGTACAGACATGGAAGGAAACTTTTGAAGTTATCAGTGACTGAGGAAGGCAAAAATAATAGACAGAAGATTCTGGAAAAGCTCAGCAGGTCCGGCAGCATCTGTGACGAGAAATCAGAGTTAACGTTTCAGGCCTGGTACACTTCCTCAGTTCTGAACAAAGGCCATCGGATCTGGGAGGCATTGGCTTAGTGGTATTATCACTGGACTGTTAATCCAGAGACCAGACAACATTCTGGGGACCTGGTTCGAATACCGCCACAGCAGATGGTGGAATTTGAATTCAATAAACATCTGGAATTAAGAATCTAATGATGACAATAAATCCATTGTCTGTTGTCAGGGGAAAAAAAAATCTGGTTCACTCATGTCCTTAAGGGAAGGAAACTGCCATCCTTACCTTGTCTGGCTTACATGTGACTCCAGACCCACAGCAATGTGATTGACTCTGAACTGCCCTCTGGGCAATTAGGGACAGGCAATAAATGCGAGCCTATTCAGTGACACCCTCATACTGTGAATGAATAAAGAATAAAACTTCTGAGAAGAGGTTATTCTGAGGCAAAAGGGAGCATTGCACAAACAACAACTGCAAGAAGATTTGTTCGAGACAGTTTGAAGATTTGGAACAAACATTGACCGGGATAGTAAACTCCTGCAATAACAAACAGATGAACTAATGGGATTATGGTTCACATAAGTGCGACAGGATCAAACACATTCATTAAATTACAGTCGTAATTGATTCCAATCTCATTAATGTAAGGCTGTTGTCCCTTTAGGTGAACAGACTTAGTTAGGGCAAGGGGTGTGAATCATCCCAGAAGACAGTCAGCCTAGACAGTCATGAAAACAGCAGACAACACCATTTTGCAGCGATTAGTTGTTTCTTTGAAATTATTCACAGTATTAAGAAATAGGTTCTAGTTAAAGATTCTTCAGATAATTATGTTGAAATCTATAAATATACGTACATAATAAAATACAAAGATCACTAAAAGCATTAAGGAAAAGATTCAAATAGAGAATAGAGAAGTTAGTTAGTCTCCGGAGGCTTTCCTATATCGCTGAAGGAATGCTTAGTGCACCTTGTTAAGGTGAATAATTAGTTCATGCCATTGCATAGTTACATCAACCATATGTGAAGTAGATACTGAGTACAGATATGGACGGAAACATTCACATCAGTAAGTGAGCAGGACAGTATTAAACGTTTGACCAATACATGCCCCAGGCAGAGACAGAACAATTAAATAATGTGACTTTTAAGTACCCACATCCTGTGCCAAAGCTGACAGAGAATGCTTACTGAGTGCACGTGTTCTCTGTCTCTCTCTGTCTCTGTCTCTCTCTGTCTCTCTCCCCTACACACACACACACACACACACAGATTTACAATGAGTTGCAAATACATGCACTATCCCAACACACGTGCTACAACATCTAACAGCCATGAAGATCATGTACACTGCAAGCCTCAGAACGTGTAACATTCAAAGTGATTTCTCCTCATGGATTTCAGATTAGAGAGCTAGCTTTTCATGATAAGAGACAAACAGAACAGAATGTGAGCTAAGTAATTCAATCCCCATGCATTTAAATCCATGGTAATTGCTGTGGTCATAAGCTAAATATCATTTGTTCACTCCATCAGAAAAAACTGTTGAATTTTGTGACAGAATTCTCATGAACTGCTCCAAGAAATAAATTGAAGAGGATATTAATTGCACCTCCAAATGTCTCACCATCTCTTTGACTTAGAGAGGCAATTAAAGTATCAACTCCTTTTGTATAAACTGGAGGAATTGCATATCAGGACAAGTTTCAGATTGAAACCTATATTGCCATTGAATTTGTTTGCACAGAACTATAAACTGAAAAGCAGAACCCATCTGATACACAACTACTGAATATAAAGTTTGTTATTAAATGGGCCAGAAGGAAATCAAATAAGATACAGAAAAAAAAACATACATTCAAGCAGATAACCAAGGTTGATGACTATACAATTAAGAATGTCTCGAACAGTGAACTTGCAAAGATGAACATTAAACTCTAAACACATTTAGACCAGACACTGACCAATCCCAGAATAAAATTTAAACTGTACCATAGCCTGAATATTGTGGAATATACTCAACCCGCAGGCACACTGCCAGAGACATACAATGGTAAAAACCCTAACAGTTTCACTTACAGCACCTTACACATTTGGCAGCAAATAAAATTTGATTTGTGTTGAGGAGCAGATATTTGAACATCAAAGAAAACCTGCAACTTCTAAAAGCGCAATATTCGACTGAAACTGACAGTCACAGGTTGAGGACTTCACTTGCACATTCACACAGCAGAAACTTGACAGGGAGAGAATGACAAATGCATTCGTACATTCACAAACCTGATAGTGACAGGTATAGGTTAATAACTAGTGACTCAGATTTACAGGGCAGGATCTGACTGGGACAAATAGGTAAATACACTCACACAGCCATAGGGAAGAAACTGACACGCACATAGTGATAAGTACACTCTCATATTTGCATATCGGAAAATGACAGGGACAGAATGATAATTGCACACACATTCAGACTGCAAAAAACTGACTGGTAGAGATTGATAAATGAATGCATACGTTACAGAAGGAAAAAGCATCAACATCGAGAGTTTGATAACGACACTTGTATATTCACAAAAGAATTTGACAGGTACATTTTCGTAACGCTGTGGTTGGTTTGCTTGCCGAGCTAGTTCGTTAGTTTGCAAAGATTTCATTACCCTGCTGGGTAACATCATCAGTGCAGCTTCCGATGATGTTACCCAGCAGGATAATGAAACGTCTGCAAATGAATCAACCAGTTCGGCAAGCGAACCAACCACAGTATCCTTGACCCAATCTGCTCAGGAACCTTAGACATATTCATAATACAGTCCCGCATACACGAAGCCGGAAGTGACAGCTACAGATTGATGACTAAACTCGCATATTACACAGCAGAAACTGAGAGGGACAGATTAATGACCACATTCACATCTTCACATGACAGCTCTGACAGGTACAGATCAATAACTACACACAATTATTCACAAAACCAAAGCTGACAGATACAAATTAAAAACAGTGCTCTCACATTCCCCAAGTAGAAACTGACAGGTATTTTTTGATAACTAAAGCACACGTTCACAGAGCAGAAACTATCAGGGATAGAATAATAATTGCACAAACACATTTGAACATTCTCATTGCAGACACTGACAGGGACAGATTCATTCACATAGCTTAAATTGATGGGGAGGGAATGATAAATGCATTCACACATTCACAAAGCAGAAACAGGTACAGATTAGTAACTACACTCTCAGATACACAGGAGAAACTGAAAGTGACAGATTAGTGAATATACTCAAGCCAGCACTTAGCGGAAACTGACAGGAACCATGATGATACCAGTTTCATCTGGCAAAAACTGACAGGTACAGTTTGATAACTATACTTACATTTTTACAAAGCAGAATTTGACAGGTAAAAATTGATAACTGCACTCTCATATTGACAAAAGCTGAACTGACAGGCAGAGATAGATAACTGCATTCACATGGAAGAAACTGACAGGAGCAAACTATGTTTAAATATTCACACAGCAGAAACTGACACATACAGATTTTTCATTACATTCACACATTCACGTCGTCAAAACGAACAGGTACAAATTGATAACTGCACTCAAACATTCACATGGCAGAAACTAACATGAACAGATTGATGACTAAACTCACATATCGACATTGCAGAAACAGACAGGGATGGATTGCAGTGTGAATATATAAATGTCTTTATCAATCAGTCTCTGTCAGTTTTGGAAACTGAATTCAGTCAGGAACTGAATTAAATCTACGTTTATTAAGGATATTTTTCAAGTTATAATCCAGATGATCACTCTGTTACATTGTTTCAACAATCTTAGGAGAGGTAGATGTTTAATACAGATGTAGAAAATACTGCACTCACAGACAGTCATGAGTCACCAAAATAAAGGATGAATGACACTTAAGTTTAGTTTACCAATAACTGATCAGGACAGAATTGCTCCTTTGATAAATATTAATCGCATACGTAAACACAACAAATAAATGATGTGAATTCCAAACACATTTTCTGTGCCAAAGCCTGAAAAATAGAAAAACCAAGGAACTGCAGATGATAGAAATCAGAAACAAAAGTAGAAATTACTGCAAAAACTCAGCAAGTCTGGCAGCATCTGTGAAGAGAAACGAGTGTTCTGAAGTTCAACCTCTGTACTGAAGAAGTGTCACAGGACCTGTAATATTAACTCTGCTTTGTCTCCATGTGGATGGACTGACAGACACAGGTACTGACTGATTCAGAATTAGTTCAAAACACAAACACCATAACTACAGATATGATGCAAGGACTAACAGCTGTGGAGTTCCATTTAAACTCCAGGTAACAGAAAATGATATATACAAAATGATTATCACTCACACCTATATAGTCATAGACATCTGCAGCACAGCAAACAGTCCTTTCTCTCACTTGAGTCTGTACTGGTTAGAAACAACTAGCCAACAATTCTACATCCATTCAGCCAGCATTCAGTTTCCATAAATATATCATGGTGGCAGAGGAACTACCAACCCTACCTTTATCACCGGATAGTTCTCAATTTTGTCACCTAGCAGGAATAGATTTTTCTTTTATTCTGTGCTAAGCAAGAGACTTCATAATCATGGACTTTTTCTTTTCAAATTAACTGAAATTTTGTTCAAATAGCCCTGTGTTCCTCTTGACACTCTCTATGAAGTATTACATCAAATATGCTAGAAAACTAGATGCCATTTTCTCAAAAAAGCAACATAATTAAAAAGCCATTCTTCAAAACAGTGGAGAAAGAAAGATTTAGCCAAATTACATAGATATGTAAATATTCTCTTTTTTTTTGCCAGGAGAGTTCAACAATATTTATTCTTTAGTAAATTTAGTTTGACTGTTCCAGTTTCTTCACTGCATGACAGAAGACAAAAGTTCTGTCTTCTTCCTCCCCACATAGAGAGGGTAATGTCCGAGCCACGAAATCAAATAGAAGTAAATAAGCCAATTTTCTTTCCTGCACAAGGAACAATGTGGTCAGTCAGCTGCAATGAAGTTGATTTGTTCATTGCACTTTCCTTTTGGCAATAACATATTAAATTAATACCTTTTACTTCAGCAGTATTCCAAAACACATGTCACCATGCAATGTAAAACAATACTAGTATCATCTTGAAGACGTCCCTTGATATCACCACTGCTGGTTAGACTCTGCAATATAGCAGTTACAAAGGTCCATCGCTTTTCCCTCCTCAACTCTGAAGAAAAGCACAGACTCATTACTATTGCAATGTCTTGCATTTTCATTTGCCTATGAATGCTACAGGCACAAACAACTGAAGAACTTAGGCTCTTTCCCATTCACTACAGGAGAGATGACCTGAAAACTCTCACCTCTCCCATTGTGGTAAATGGTTCTCCAATTTACAGGAAACATTTAAACTGCTCAGTAACACAATGCAGGAAGATTGAAACAGGATCAATCGAGTGGCTGTCTATCTTGTTTCATTACAACAGCTCTTTTCAAAAAACTCTCATATGAAATCTGAGAATTTACACAACAGAGAGCAGCCCTACTCCTGAGTATTAAATTTTAGTTTCCAAGTTTTTCACAAAATAATCAGGCTGGTCTGTGTTGACGGTCTGTCTAATTTTTAAGGACAATAGACTGAAACCTGCAGTCCCATTGAATAGCACATACTGACAGGTAGAGAAGTAATTCCCAAATGCATAAATTGTACAAGTGAATGGAAGAAACAAGTAACAGAGAAGACCAAATAGGCTGCACCAGTTATTCTCCTTATTCATGCAATTAAGGACTTGAGGAAACTGAATTTCTGACACAACAAAGAGTGCAGTGAGAAGGTGCCAATACACAGTAGGTACAGAATAATTGACAAAGCACAGAGATGCTGCCAGGTCAGTAGATCTCCAGGCAAAAACACCAAAATGTCTTTACTGTCAAAGATCATATGGATGGGAGAGCTAGCTTTTCATTAATCGTTAACAGGACAGGGTGAGAGTGAAAAACTTCAATCCCAGCATGTGAGTGCATTCCTTTAAGATTAAGTATGTGGTATCAGCTTGGCATAAAGTAAAGTAGTCTTGTTCTCTACGTTAGAAAATACTGAAGCTATTACATGATCCACGATGAATTCTACTGAAACAGCCGAAGAAGTAAATTGAAATCCAGATTAAATATGCCTCCAAATATCTCACCTTGTCTTAGACTTGGACATGTAACTCATATATCAATTTCTTTTGTAGAAAGTACAAATTAAAAAAACAGCAAACATCTCATACAAACGTACTGAATAAAAATGTTGTTGTTAAATGGACTAAAAAGGAAATCAAACAGTGACATGAACAGACACAGATACAGACATAAAACCAGAGATTATTGGAAATAGATTGAAGAAACACTCATATAATGATCTTGTTATAGGAGGAATAGATTTGAAATACACATTCAGATAAGAAACTGACCAATCCAGAACAAAAATTACAATCATAAAGCGTACAGCATCTACAGGGTCAGAGACTGACAAAGGTATAAACACATCCAGTTTCATTTACAGGATCTGATACATATCGCATTGGGTAAAATCTCATTCATTTTGCGCAGCAGAGACGTGAGCAATAAAAAACCCCACCAGTTCCTGCAAGCTACATGTTCAACACAACATGAAACTCATGTACTGTGAAATACAATGACAAAGAATGAGGAGCACATTGCCACATAATACCAGAGACTGAATGGATCCCATGCTGACTGCTAGCCTGATGCTGATGAAAACTAACTTCAACCACAATCACAATCTTGTTGAGAGACTGACTATTGCAGAAGTATGTCCACACTTACTTAACATAAGAAAATTTGTAATACATTAATCCCACCTCATAAAGGGTATCAGATGCAGAACTGGAAAGACAAGGAGACGTATACAAAAGGACAGTGTGACTTAGACCAGTACCTGCCTTTAATTTAGATTGGCAGCACATTAGAAATCTCATTCACGTGCAACGAGTGGATGCTGAAAGGAAAAGAATGAAATTGATATCTGTGGTCAGCATGGACTGTTGGAACAAAGGGTCTGTTTTCCCGCTGTATGACTCTATGACAAGATAACTACACTCTCATATTCACAAAGCTGAAACTGATGCGAAAAGATTCATATAACATGCCCAGTTTCACATGGCATAAACTGACAGGTACAGGTTGATAACTATACTCTCATATTCACTGAGCAGAATCTGACACAGAGATTAATAACTATATTTCCATATGCACAACATAGAAACTGACTGGAAAAGGTTTATAAATGCACTTAAACATTCACACTGCAGATACTGATAGGGACAGTTTGATGATCATGTTTGTATACCCATATAGTCAAGAATGACAGGTAGAAATGGATAACTACATTCACATATTCTCAGACTCACAGAGCAGAAAAAGACAGGAACAGATTGATAACAGCACTCAAATATTCACGTTGTGTGTTCATGCGTTAACATAAACAGATTAATAACAAAACTCACATATCTATATAGCAGAAACAGGCACTGATTGCTGTGTGAAGATGCAATTGTATTTGTCAATCAGTCCCTGTCAGTAAATGCCACGTGAATGTGTGAGGGTAGTGTAACGGACTACATGGCTTTCAGTAAGGCATTTGACAAAGTACCACATGGCAGACTAATCAAAAATAGAAAAGCTCATGGGATACAGAGCAATGTGTTTAAGTTGCAACAAAAGTAGGCTTAGCAACAGGAAACAAATGGTAATGGTCGATGGCTGCCCTTGTGAATGGAAAGCTGTTTCAAGTGGTGTTCCACACGGCTTGGTATTGGGACCTCTGCTGTTTGTTTTATACATTAACAATGTGGACTTGACCATCAGGGACACAGTTTGGAAATTTGCAGACAACACAAAAAATAACCATGTTGTGGGTAGTGTAGAGGATAGCTATCAGCTCCGAAATGATATAGATGGTTTTGTGGCGTGGGCAGATAAGAGGGACATGGAGTTCAACTTTGATAAGTGTGAGGTAATGCATTTCTGGAGGTGAAACAATAAATAGGAATACATGAGGCGGCGGGGCAGTGGGTGTGGTAAATAAAGCGAGTAGTCTTGGCGTGCAATATGAAGTCTTGGTGGAATATTAAGGTAGCAGTACAGGTAGGTTAGGTTGTTAAAAAAGAAAAAAGGTGTATATTATGCTGTCCTACTTTGGCATAGGTTTGGAACATCAAAGTAGGACTATAATGTTGAAACTGCATAAGACGCTAGTGAGGCTGGAGCTGGAGTATTGTGTGCTGTTCTGGTCATCACATTACAGGAAGGATGTTATTGCGGTGGAGAGAGTGCAGAGAAGTTTTACAAGAACGTTGCCAGGGCTGGAGAGTTGTAGCTATGAGGTGTGATTGGAGAGGTTGGGGTTGTGGTCCTTGGAACAGCGAAAGCTGAGAAGTGCCATGATTGAGGCATATGAAATTGGGAGGGGGAAGAGATAGAGTAGACAGGAGGAACCTGTTTCCCTTGGCAGAGAATTTAAAAACCATCGGTCAGAGATTAAAGTGAAGTGGCAGAAGGATTAGAGGTGACGGGAGGAAAATCATTTTTACAAGAGGGTGCGTATCTCAAATACTATGCCTGAGTTGGTGGTGGAGGCAGCGACTGTAAACTCTTTTAAGAACATACCTGGACCTCCACCTTAAGTTCTGTAAGCTGCAGGGCTATGGGATGTGTGCAGGAAGAAGGGATTATGATGGCCATCTGGTGGTGTTCGGGTCAGCATGGGCATGATGAGCCAGATGGACGCCTTCTGTGCTGGATCATTTAAGTTGATCTATAGATCTATATCATTCTGTCCATGTCAGTCTCTGCTGTGTAATACATAAATAATTTACCAAATTTGACAACTACACTCTCACATTCACCAAGTAGGAATTGACATGAATAAATCAATAACTAAACTCATATCCACTGACAGGTTTGTATTAGGTAGTTGCAGTCATGGAGCTGTACAGGTATCGGTTACTTTCGGGACCTCACTCAAATGATGTTGAAGTCTTTAAAAATGATCAGACAAGAAGCAGCTTAGGGCAAGATTGGAATCAGACCCATAGTTATGTTAGAATTCCTGGCGATAAATAAAATATCCAAATGACTATTAACTAAACGTTGCATTGATCAGTTAAATATTGTCAAACGCAACTGATGTTGGTTTACAGGAGCTATCTTTTCTGAGTTCCTATTGACAAACACTTGAAGGACCAGGACAATGTAACATTTCTTCAGGACAAAGCCAAGTGTGACCAGCTCATTCTAACAAACAGCAGGTATGTCACCACTGTCAGAGCAGAGAACATCCTTTCCACAACCTCAGAGGGGATTGAGTCAGACACACATTGAGCTTAATTTCCAACAGATATGTTCAAACCAACAGTAAAACAACACCGAGGAAATGCAACTTTATTTTTCTTTTCTCTCCATTAAAAATGCCCAGTTCCAACAAATTTCACCATTCATAGCCCATTGACATTTACACCATTTTTGGTGGATAGCCTGAATCCTTGTCCAAAGTATACACTCAGGAATTGAAGGAAATCTACATAAAATTACTCTAATAACATCTATCACATTATGAGTCACACCTCAACCCATAAAATTACTGATTGCTGACAATTAAGCCACTTTTAGAAGTAGAAAGCAACAAGTATGGATTGATACCTAACCTTTCAGGTTCATATTACAGAAACAGACCAAAAAAGATTGATGATGAGACTCACATATTGACTTTGCAGAAACTGACAGGTAAAGATTGATAAAAATATTCACATAATAGAAATTGGTATGCACACATTAATAACCACACTCACATTCACATAGCAAACTGACAGCAACTGAACGATAACTACACTCACATATCCACATAGCAGAAACTGGCAGGAACATATTGATGATAACACTCGCAATTTCACAGAGCATAAAGTGATAGGTACAGATGGATAACTGCACTCTCATATCCACAGATTTAAAAAATACTGACAGGCACAGTTTGATATTTATACTCAAATATTCACAAAGTAGATTCTCACAGGTACATATTGATAACTTTACTTGCAAATTGACAGAGAAGAAACTTTTAGATACAAGTTGCTGTACATGCACATTTCCACATCGAAGAAATTGACAGGAATAGATTGAAAATAACCTTGGAGATAGCAAGAACTGCAGATGCTGGAGCCAGCCTTCCCAGTTTCACATGACATAAACTGACAGGTACAGTTTGATAACTACTCTCATATTCACAGAGCAGAATCTGACAGGTCCTTATTGATAACTGCACTCACACGGTCACCAAGTAGAAACTGACAGAGATTGATAACAGTGACATTCAAAATTGCAGAAACTGATAGATACAAGTTGATAATTGCTGTCACGTTTGCATTGCAGTTACTGTCAGGGTCAGATTAATAACTATGCTGTTGTTGACTTGCTCGCCAAGCTTGTAAGTTTGTTCACAGACTTGTTTCGTCACCACACTATGTAACATCATCAGTGCACCTCCAGTGAAGCAGTGGTGTTCTGTCCTGCTTGCTGTTTCTGTGCCTCGGTTTGCCGGGGTGGGTGGCATCACTTCTGGATTTTTCTCTGAGTATATGGCGTCCAGCTTGACATGTTTATTAATGGAGTTCCAGTTTGAGTACCAGCCTCCAGGAATTCTGGTGCGTGTCTTTGGTTGGCTTGTCCTAGGATGGCTACATTGTCCCAGTCAAATTGGTGTCCCTCTTTGTCCATGTACATTGAGATGAGTGATAGTTGGTCATGTCTCTTGGTAGCTAGTTGGTGTTTATGAATCCTGATGGCTAGTTTCCTACCGGTTTGCCCGATGTAATGTTTATGGCAGTCTTTTCATAATATCTTGTAAATAACATTGGTTCTACCAGTCGTGGTTGCTGGATCCTTTATTCTCATCAGTTGCTGTCAGTTTGTGGGCCACCATGATTCCTACTGGGTGGTGTAATCTGGTGGTCTTTTCTGATATGGCAGAGTGACTAGTGTCTCTGGACGTGTTGTGTCTTCCTGTTGTCATCTGTTTTGTAGGTATCGGCGACGACGCTTTTGGGGTAACCGTCACTTCTAAAGACACTATCATTGTTCTTCCTTGGCTTTACACAGCTCTGGGTGTGACAGCGTGTTGTGGCTCACTTGAACAGGGTTTTGATGCAGCTCCATTTGTGGATGTTGGGATGATTGCTATTGTAGTTGAGTACCTGATCCGTATGAATTACAACCCTTAATAACTACGCTTTCAGACTCTCAGAACTGAAACTGACAGATACAGATTGATAACTAAACATTCCCATAGCAAAACAGTGTCATGGATAGACTGATAATTTCAGAAACACATTCACTGAGTAGAAACTGATTGAAAGAGAATGATATCTATACTCAGGTACCCAGATAGCAGAAACTGACAGGAACAGGTTGATGATAACACTCCCAGTTTCACATAGCATAAACTGACAGGTATAGATTTATGACTACACTCCAGTATTCACAGAGCAGAGCCTCATTGTTACATATTGAAAACTGCAATCACAAATTCATCTCACAGAAACTGACAGGTACAGATTGATAACTAAACTGTCATATTGACATAACAGAAACTGAGAATGAACTCACAGATTCACACAGCAGAAAGTGAATAGTATGGACTGATAACAGCACTTTCACATTCATGTTACAGAAACTGAGAGGCATCAATGAATAACAACACTCACTTATTCAAGTCTGACAAACTGACAGGTACAGTGTGATAACTACACTGTCTCATTCCAGTTGCATTAACTGACAGATACAGATTGATGATGGACTCATACATTCACATAACAGAGACAGATAGATAACTGCATTCATTCACAGAACACAAACTGTGTGGACCAGGTTGACAACTGCACTCTCAGATTCACAGAGCAGAAACTGACAGGTACAAATTAAAACTGCACTCATACATTCACAAATCAGAAACTGAAAGGTCCAGGTGGATATCTACACTCACATATTCACACAGCAGAAACTGTCATGAACAGAATGATCATAACAGTCTGTCTCCCACAGCATAACCTGACAGGTTCACTTTGATAACTACACACACTCACTGAGCAGAAAACACCAGGGATAAATTGATAACTAAACTCTCAGATGGACATTGCAGAAACTGACTGACATAGAAGGATAGCTACACTCACCTTCTCACAGCAGAAAATGACAGGGACAGGTTGATAACTACAGTCACACATTCATATTACATAAACTTTCAGGTTACACTCATTGGTCGACAAGACAGAAACTTGACAGAGACAGACAGATAACTACACTCCCTTATTCACATTGCACATACCTACCAGAACAGTCTGACAACTACACTTTCACACTTGTACATCGGAAAGTGTCAGTTACAGATTGATAACTGTGCTCAAATAGTCACCTGGCAGAAACTAACATCACATCGATAACTAAACTCAAATATTGTAATAGCAGAAACTATAGAGACTGAAAATGACAGTCACAGAGCTGAAAACGAAAACTGACAGATACAGATTGGTAGTAAGCTCACATTTCTTTATTCATTCACAGGGCCAGGGTGTTGCTGGGTAGGCAGCATTTTTTGCCCATCCCTAATTGCCCAGGGGGCAGTTAAGAGTCAACTGCATTGAAGTGGGTCTGGAGTCACATGTAGTCCAGATCAAGTAAGGATGGCAGTTTCCTTCCCTAAAGGACATGAGTGAACCAGATGTTTTTTTCTGACAATCGACAATAGATTCATGGTCATCATTAGGCTCTTAATTCCAGATATTTATTGAATTCAAATTCCACCATCTGCCATGGCGGGATTCGAACCCCGGTCCCCAGACCATTATCTGGATCTTTGGAGTAACAGTCCAGTGATAATATCACTAGGCCATTGCCTCCCCCATTCACACAGCAGAAAATGGTAGGAAGACAATGATAATTACACAAACATTGACGTAACAGAAAATGACAGGCACTGATTAACAACTACACTGTCATATTTACAGCGCAGAACTGACAGGGACAGATTGGTAAATACACTCACACATTCACACAGCAGTAACTGTTTGAGAAAGATTGATAACTGCGCTCTCGTATTCACAATACAGAAACTGACAGGTACAAATTGACATTAACACTCCCAGTTTCACAGCATATTGACTGACACTCGTGCATAAACCTCATAGAAATTGTCAGGTACAGATCGATAATTAAACTCTCATTCACGTAGCAGAGACTGACAGGTAAAGACAGATGACAACAGTCATATATTTACATAGCAGGAACTGACAGGCATAGATGGATAACTACACTCACATATTAACAGCAGAAACTGAAAGGGGCAGGTTAATAACTACAGTCACATAGTTGAACTGCAAAAACTGATAGGGTCACATTGATGACAACAGTCACACATTTACGTGACAGAAACTGACAGGTACAGATCGATAACTAAACTCATATATTCACGTAGCAGAAACTTTGAGGTAGAGACTGATAATAGTCATACATTCACAGAGCAGGAACTCACAGGCATAGATTGATAATTAAACTCATCTTAACATAGCAAAAACTGACTGGCATAGATTGGTAACTGTATTCACATAATCTCTCATAGCTGAAACTAACAGGTACGGATGGATAACTACATTCATGCATTCACACAGTAAATACTGACAGTGACTGATAGATAACTACACTGCCATCTTTTGTGTATCAGAAACTGTCAGGAACAGATTGATAACTGCACTCAAATATTGACACACCAGAAGGTGACAGGTACAGATTGACATCCAAGCTCTCATATTCAGATACCAGAAAATGGCAGGTACAAATTGATAACCACACTCCCATATGCACATCAGAGAAACTGACAGGGAAAGACTGATAAAAAAGCAATCAGACATTCACATCGCAGAGCCTGGCAGCAACAGAGTGATAACTAAACTCTCACATTCTTATAACAGAAACTGTCATGGATCGACTGAAAATTTATTCATTGAGCATAACCTGACAGGTACAGAGTGATAACTGCTGCCAAACATTCACAGAGCCCATACAAAAATGAACATATTGATAATTAAACTCCCATTTTCACATGACAGGAAACTGACGGGAAGAAATTAGTGAATACACTCATATATTCACATAGCAAAGACTGATATGGACAGAATGATAACTACAATTACACTTTCATGCAACAGAATCTTTCAGGGTAGATTGATAATTGTACTAACAACTCCCCAAGGAGAAACTGACAGTCACAGATTTAAAACCACACTCTCATATTCACCAAGTAAAACATGGCAGGTACAGTGTGACAACTGAACTCAAATATTCACAGAACAATATCTCCCAGGTACAGTGTGATAACAAGATTCTCACATCTGCCTAGCAGAAACTAAACTCACATATTGACGAAGCAGAAATTGGCAGATACAGATTAATGCCTGCACACTCGTATTGATACAACAGAATGGGCATGTAGGGACTGGTCACAACACTCATACATTCTTTTGTAGAAACTGACAGGCATAGATTGAGAATTACACCCATACATTCACATAGCACAAATTGAAAGGTACAGACTAATAACGTCACACACTCGGACAGCAGAAATTGACAGAAGAAGGTGACCTGAGATATTGAGGGATGCTGTGACTCTGCTCAGGAAAAAGAAGAAGGCATACATTGGGTTTAAGCTATCAGGCTCAGGTGAATCCTGAGATAGCTACAGAAAGTGTAGGAGCACACTTAAGAGGGAAATCAGAAGGCCAAAAAGAGGGTCTGAGATGGATCTGGCAGATTAGGTTAAAGATAACCCCAAGAGGTTCTATAGCTATATTAAGAGTAAAAGGGTGGCTTGGGAGAGAATAGGTCCCCTTAAAGGTCAACATGGTGGTCTATGTGTGGAGCCACAGGAGATTGGGGAGGGGGGTATTTTTAATGAATATTTCTCCTCAGTGTTTACTAAGGATAGAACCATGGATGCTAAGGAAATAAGGGAAACAAGTAGAAATATTTTAGACTGCATACATATTACCAGAGAGGAGGTGTTTGCAGCCTTAGATCGTATTAAGGTGGATGAATTCCCGAGGCCTGATCAAGTCCATCCTTGGATGATGTGGGAGGCTAGGGAAGAAATTGCAGAGACTCTTGCAGAGATTTTTGCTTCACTTTTAGCCACTGGTGAAGTTCTGGAAGATTGGAGGGTGGCTAATGTTGTTCCATTGTTTAAGAAAGGTAGCAAAGACAAGCCAGGGAACTATAGGCCAGCGAACCTGACATCAGTGGGAGGCAAGTTATCGGAGAGGATAGTGAGGGACAGGATCAACCAACATTTGGATAGTCAATGTCTGATTAGGGACAGTCTGCAAGGATTTGTGAGTTGGAAGTCATGTCTGACAAATCTTGTAGAGTTTTTCAAAGAGGTAACCAAGTGGATAGATAAGGGTAGGGCAGTGGATGTTGTCTGTATGGACTTTAGTAAGGCCTTTGACTAAATCCTGCACGGCAGGCCAGTAAGGAAGGTTTGGTTGCATGGGATCCAAGGAGAGTTAGCTAATTGGATTCAAAATTTTCTTGATAGTAGGAAGCAGAGGGTGATGGTTGAAGGTTGTTTCTTGGACTGGAGGCCTTAGTGGTGTGCCACAGGGGTTGGTGCTGTGACCTTAGTTATGTGTTATTTACATAAATGATCTGGATGTGAATGTACAAGGTATGATTAGTAAGTTTGCCAATGATGCAATATTAGGAGGTATTGTTGATAGCGAGGAAGGTTATCAAAAATATCAGAGGGATCTTGATCAGATGGGGAAGTGGGCTGAGGATTGGAAAATGCAATTCAATATAGATAAGTGTGAGGTTTTGCACTTTGGAAAGTCAAACCAAGGTAGGACTTGCACAGTAATTGTTATGGTCCTGAGGAGTGTTGTGGAACAGAGGCACCTGGGAATACAAGTACATGGTTCATTGAAAGTGATGTCACAAGTGGACAGGGTGTTGAAGAAAGCATTTAGCATGCTGGCCTTCATTGGTTGGAACATTGAGTATAAGAGTTGGGACGTTATGTTACCGTTGTAGAAGTTGCTGGTAAGACCACATTTGGACGAATGTGTACAGTTTTGGTCATCCTGTTATGGGAAAGACATTGTTAAACTGGAAAGTGTGCAAAGAAGATTTACGAAGATGTTGCCAGGGCAAGGAGGCTTCAGTTATAGGGAGAGGTTGGCCAGGGGAGTACTTTATTCCTTGGAACATAGGAGAATGAGGTATGACCTTATTGAGGTGTGTAAAATCATAAGGGGACAGATAGGATGAATGCATACAGTGTATTTTTCCCCAAGGATGGGGAATTGAAAACTAGAGGGCAAAGGTTTAAGGACATGAGAGAGTGGTGCATATGTGGAATAGGCGATCAGAGGAAGTGGTTGAGGCAGGTACAATAGCAGCATTGAAAAAACATTTGAATAGCAAGGGTTTAGAGGGATAGGGACCAAATTCAGGCAATTGGAACTAGCTGAATCGGCACTGTGGTCAGTATGAACCAGTTTGAACTGAAGGGCCTTTCTCCATGCTGTATGACTGTATGACCTCAGACTACAATGGGACCTTGATCAAAAGGGCCAATGGGCTGGGGAGTGTCAGATGGAGTTTAATATTGATAAGCATGAGGTGCTATATTTTGTGAGGGAAAATCAGGGCAGGACTTGCAGACTCCAGGTAAGCTCCAGGGAAGCCAAACCGAAGGGTCTTAAGAGTGCAGGTTCATAGCTCCTTGAAATAGAAAGACAGGTCGGCAAAGAAGGCGTTTGATACACTTGCCTTTATTGGTCAGTGCATTGAATGTACAGATTGGGAGGTCATGTTGCGACTATACAGAACATTGGTTAGGCTACTTTTGAAAAACTGCATTCAGTTCTGGTGTCCCCTTAAAATAGGGAAGGTGTTTTTAAACTTGAAAGGGTTCAGAAAACATTTAAAAGGTTATTGCCACAGTTGGAGCCTTGGCCTTTCGGGAGAGACTGAATAGACAGGGCTAATTGGGACTTGTTTTCCATGGAGTGTTGGAGGCTGAGTGGTGACCTTCTAGAAGTCTATAAAATTATGAGGGGCATGGATAGGGTGAATAATCAAGTTCTTTTGCCCAGAGTAGAGGGATCCAAAACTAGAGGGCATGGGTTTAAGGTGAGAGGTGAAAGGTTTAAAAGTAACCTAAGGTGGGCAACGTTTGCTCACAGTGAGTGGTGCGTAACTGGATTGAACTGCCAAAGGATATGGTGGAGGATGGGACAATTACAATATTTCAAAGGCTTCTGGATGGGTACAGGATTAAGAAGGGTTTAGAGTGATATGGGCCAAATGCTGGCAAATGGGACTAGATTAATTTACGATATCTGGTTGTCATGGTCGAGGTAGACCCAAGAGTGCTATACATCTCTATGACTGTATGACAGGAACAGAT
>NW_025966967.1:14040-27053 GCF_021869965.1 Rhincodon typus | reverse complement strand
GTCTGTAACTCACTCCCAGGGATCTGTTATTCTGTATATAAACCACCTCGAACCCCTCGATTAGATTCCAGTCTGTAACTCACTCCCAGGTATCTGTTATTCTATATATAAACCACCCCAAACCCCTCGATTAGATTCCACTCTGTAACTCACTCCCAGGGATCTGTTATTCTATATATAAGTACCCACCGAACCTCTTCGATTGGAATCTAGTCTGTAAGTTAATTTATTCTATACATGGACCACTTGCCCTGTCCTTGCCCTGATCCCATGAACCTCTCAGTTAGACTTTGGTCTGTGAAATCAATCTTGGGATCTGTTATTCTTGGGATAAAAATTTTCCTGCCTGTAAGATCGCTGTAATTTCGGCAGTTCCTGTAGAAATAACCCATTTCTGGAATCAAATGGTTTGCAAGAGGCAAGGACAAAGCCAAGAGATTTGAGGGGCTTGGGGTGGTGGTGTGTGGGAGTGCGGAGATGTGAGTAGTATATATACAGTGAATGCAAAGATTGCAGTGACGGGCAAAGAGAGAGTTTGAACCAGGTCCACTGAACATTAATGTGATTCATTGCCAGATATAATCACAAAAGCAATGGCCCTTAGGGTTGGAATTGGGTTGAGAGAACAGTAATAATCAAACAGAAGATTAAAATAGATTGGGGGTTTGTTCCTCTAATGCCCTGATATTGGGAAGTCATTGCCAGGGGTGACTGTATAATTAAAAAGCTGACTTGGAGGTCAGAGAATGCACTGTGGTTTTGTCTGAGGAAAATTAGATTGAAAAAGAACAAGGGGATTTAATTAGAGGTCAATCCACTGGGTCAACCTGGAATCCAGGTGCTTTGAATTAAACAGGATTCAGACAGAAAGCTATTGGCTTCTTTGATGAATATTAAACACTTCCATTGGGATCACTGAATTATTCCATAGCACTGCCATGGCTCTTAATATTCTCCATTCCATTGTCATTGCTCCCAGCCTCTCGCCTCACCCCTAACCAATGACACAATGAAAAAAATGCCTTGTCCAGTGTGAAACTGGGAAGGAAGACCTGCATTTTTATAGCATCCTCCCGTAACTCAGGATGTCCAACAGTGTACGACAGCTAATGTTGTATTTCTGAAGTACTCGCTGCTTTAAGGTAGGAACAAAGCAACCAATGTGTGCACAGCAATGTCATAACCAATCAGGTTTGGTGATGTTGATTGCAGGATAACCCTTGGCCCAAGGCACCGGAGAGACATCTCTTGCTGTGCTTTGAAATCGTGCCAGGGAAATCCTTTACACGCACCCGTCAGTTCAACATGACTCTTCTTCAGAACTGGTTCTGGAATTGGTGGCATTATCGGACTCAAAACGTTAACTCTGTTTCTCTCTCCACAGATGCTGTCGGACCTGCTGAGTTTTTCCATAACTTTCTGTTTTTGTTTACATTTTCAACAATTTTAATTTCTCATTAGCACCCATTCAGCATCTAGCTCCTTCCAGCTTATCATCAGCAATCCCTTTGTTTGCCTTTCCCTTTATTCTCTCCCTTTCTCAGCACCATCTCCATGTATTCTACTCACTCCTTCCTTTCAACTGTGATGAAGGGGCACTGGACTCGAAACGTTATTTCTGTTTCTCTCTCCACAGATGCTGCCAGACCTGCTGAGTGTCTCCAGAACTCTATGCTTTCATTTTCTATCATTTTTTTTGCTCGAAGGAGAAAAATCCCAACTCTTTAAATTCTTTATAAAGTAGAAAGGGAAGGCTGAATGTTCTTTTCTGTGCAGGAACCATTTATGGTTCTGTGATGGGAGAATGTCGTTCAGAAACTCATCACAAAGTTCTGCTTCCTTATGCAGATGCCAGCAGTGAGTTTACAGGATGAGGCCAGGCAAGCACAGGAGGGAATGTTTCTGATGACCAGGGAGTCCAGACTAGGGGTCAAAGTCTCAGAATACATGGTAGGCCGTTTAGGGCTGAGATGAGGAGAAATGTCTTCACCCAGCCTGTGGCATTCTCTCTCACAGAAAGCGGTTGAGGCCAGAACATTGAATGTTTTCAAGAAGGAGTTAGATATAATTCCTAGGAATGAAGGGTTCAAGGTTATGGGGGAGAAAGCGGGAACGGGGGACTGAGTTGGATGATCAGCCATGATCATATCGAAAGATGGAGCAGGCTCGAAGGGTCTACATAAGAACATAAGAACTAGGAGCAGGTGTAGGCCGTCCGGCCCTTCGAGCCTGCTCCGCCATTCAATAAGATCATGGCTGATCTTTTCGTGGACTCAGATCCACTCACCCGCGTTCTCACCGTATCCCTTAATTCCTTTATTGTTCAAAAAAAATCTACCTTATCTTTAAAAACGTTTACTGAAGTAGCGTCAACTACTTCACTGGGCAAGGAATTCCAGGGATTAACAACCCTCTGGATGAAGAAGTTCCTTCTCAATTCAGTCCTAAATCTGCTCCCTCTAATCTTGAGGCTATGCCCTCTTGTCCTAGCTTCACCTGCCAGTGGAAACATCCTCTCTACTTCTATCTTATCTATTCCCTTCATAATTTTATATGTTTCTATAAGATCCCCCCTCAATCTTCTGAATTCCAATGAATATAATCCCAATCTACTCAGTCTCTCCTCATAAACCAATCCCCTCAACTCCGGAATCAACCTAGTGAACCTCCTTTGCACCCCCTCCAGTGCCAGTACATCCTATCTCAAGTAAGGAGACCAAAACTGCACACAGTACTCCAGGTGTGGCCTCACCAGCACCTTGTGCAGCTGCAACATAACCTCTCTGCATTTAATCTCAATCCCTTTAGCAATGAAGGACAAAATTCCATTTGCCTTCCTAATTACTTGTTGTACCTGCAGACCTACCTTCTGTGATTCATGCACAAGGACACCCAGGTCCCTCTGCATAGCAGCATGCTGCAACTTTTTACCATTCAAGTAATAATCCTTTTTACTATTACTCCTACCAAAATGTATGACATCACATTTATTTACATTGTATTCCATCTGCCAGACCTTTGCCCACTCACTCAATGTATCTATGTTCCTCTGCGTACTTTGCTCTGCCACTCATCTTAGTGTCATCTGCAAACTTTGACACCCGACATGTGGTCCCCAACTCCAAATCATCTATATAAATTGTAAATAATTGCGGTCCCAACACCGATCCCGGAGGCACGCCACTAGTCACGGACTGCCAGCTAGAATAGCACTCATTTATCCCCACTGTTTGCTTCCTGTTAGTCAACCAATCCTCTATCCATGCTAATACTTTACCCTTAACGCCAAGCATCCTTATCTTATGCAGTACCCTCTTGTGCGGCACCTTGTCAAAGGCCTTTTGGAAATCTAGGTACACCACATCCACTGGGTCCCCATTGTCCACCTTGCTCGTAATGTCTTCATAGAATTCCAAAAGATTTGCCAAGCATGACCTGCCCTTCATGAACCCATGCTGCGTCTGCCCAACGGGACAATTTCTATCAAGATGCCTTGCTATTTCTTCCTTGATAATAGACTCAAACATCTTCCCCACTACAGAGGTTAAGCTAACCGGTCTATAATTCCCCATCTTTTGTCTACTTCCCTTTTTAAACAGTGGCGTCACATTTTCTGTTTTCCAATCTGCTGGGACTGCCCCAGAGTCCAGCGAATTTTGGAAAATTACCGCCAGTGCACCTGCTATTTCTCCCGCCATCTCTTTTAGTACCCTGGGATGCATTCCATCAGGGCCAGGAGACTTATCAATCCTTAGCTCCATTAGCTTGCCCAACACTACCTCTTCCGTAATAATGATTGTTTCCAGGTCCTCACCTACCTTCGTCTCTTTGTCAATTACTGGCATGTTATTAGTGTCCTCCACTGTGAAGACCGATACAAAATACCTGTTCAATGCCTCAGCCATTTCATCATATCCCATAACTAAATTCCCCTTCTCATGCTCTAAAGGGCCAACATTTACTTTAGCCACTCTTTTTCGTTTTATATATTTATAGAAACTTTTGCTATCTGTCTTTATATTCTGTGCTAGTTTTTTCTCATGTTCTATCTTACTTTTCTTTATAGCTCTTTTTGTGGCTTTCTGTTGACCTTTAAAGTTTTCCCAGTCTTCTAGTTTCATGCTGTTTTTGGCCACATTGTATGCCTTCTCTTTCAATTTGATAGCCTCCCTTATTTCTTTAGACACCCATGGCAGATTACCCCTTTTCTTACAGTCCTTCCTTTTCACTGGAATATACTTTTGCTGAGCACTTTGAAAAATTGCTTTGAAAGTCCTCCACTGCTCGTCAACTGTCCCACCATAAAATCTTTGTTTCCAGTCTACTTTAGCTAAGTCCTCCCTCATTCTATTGTAGTTCCTCTTGTTCAAGCACAGGACCCTGGTATTGGATTTTATCTTCACACTCTCCATCTGTATTCTAAATTCAACCATACTGTGATCACTCCTTCCAAGAGGATCCCTAACTATGAGGTCATTAATTATTCCTGTCTCATTACACAGGACCAGATCTAGGATAGCTTGCTCCCTTGTCGGTTCCATTACATACTGTTCAAGAAAACTATCACGGATACACTCAACGAACTCCTCCTCAAGGCTACTCTGACTGAGCTGGTTCGACCAATCTACATGTAGATTAAAATCCCCCATGATAATTGCCGTACCATTTTTACAGGCATTAGTTATTTCTTTGTTTATTGCCTGCCCCAGTGTGATGTTATTATTTGGTGGCCTATAGTCTACGCCTATCAGTGACTTTTTCCTCTTAGAATTTCTAATTTCCACCCAAATGGATTCAACCTCATTCTCCATAGAACCTATATCATCTCTCAGCACCGCCCTGATGTCGTCCTTGAATATCAGAGCTACACCACCTCCCTTACCTACTCCTGCTCCTACATTGCTGTAGGGTTTGTTTTCATTCTGGTCTTCAAATCCATCTCTAGCTTCACCACTCCCCGTCTCTGCAACCTTGTTCAGCCCTCTGAGATGTCTACACTCCTCTCTTGTCCATCTCCCAATTTTAATCACTTCAGTATTGAGTTGACTGTCTCTTCAGCTTCCTGGGCCCTGAGCTCTGGAAACTCTCTCTGTCTAAACATCTGTGCCTCACATTCTTTGTTAAAAATCAACCTTTTTGACCCAGCAAATTGTCTTTGTACATCTTTATGGTGGCTCAATGTCTAATTCTGTCCAATATTGTAGTGGGTGTGCTGAGTAAAGACAAGGTGTTGCCCTTACCAAGGGCTAGGACCAAGCTTTGTTCAGGGGAGATTTCGAGATGTGAGAAGGTAATGGAAAATAGGAATTTTTTTTCTGTGCTTGCAATCTTAGAGCTGCCTCCTCCTCCGATTCCCCCTCCCGCCATCAAATCGCCCAGCTTCCAGGCCAAGGTTCACCCGGATGCCTGGCCCCCCATGGTACCAAAATCCCACGCAGTGGAGCAAAAGGTGGAGCGAGCCGGGGATGGCAGGAAGACCAGTGGTCTCCGAGGAAGAGAAGGCACGGAAGCCCAGCACCTTCCCGAAAGCCGCACAAACCCGGCAGAGTACCGAGATCTTCCCGATGCCTGGCAGCAGGATGCCCTCCGTACCAAGCAGCGCCTGAACAAGACCAGCAAGCGGGAGACATCTCAGCCAAAGGCACGCCTTCCAGCAGGTAAGGAAACAGAAACGACTGCTCTCTCCTGCCTGGCAGAATCAAAAGGAGCAAGTTAGTTGCATCTCTTGGTTAGCTCAGTTGGCTGGACAGCTGGTTTGTGACACTGAGTGACCCCCAACAGAGTGGGTTCAATTCCCCCACAGGCTGAGGTTACCATGAAGGACTCTAGTTCTCAATCTCTCCCCCTCACCTGAGACACAGTGACCATCAGTTTAAACCACCACCAGTTGTCTCTCTCTCTCTCTGTAATGAGAGGGCAGCCCTATGGTCTGGTGAGACATTACCTTCACCGCCACTGGGTGCTTGACCTGCAGTGAGGAACTGCTTTGAAATGTAGTTCTTGTTATAAGAAGAGGACTATGGAGACAGGTTTGGGAGACTGGGTTAATATGCAGTGTGGACATTAAAACAGATCAGTTTGCAAAGAATTTGCTGAATATCATTTGGTCTAACTAGTCCATACTTGTGATTATGCAATGCACAAGCCGTCTCCTGCCCTACTTCGACTCACCCTATCAACATGTCCTTCTATTTCTTTCTCCCTCATGTTTTGTCTTTATCAAGCTTCCCCTTAAATGGGTCCATGCCAATCACCTCAATGCTTCACATTTTAAACTTCACATTTTCATCACCTTTGAGCAAAGATCCTCCTGAATTCACAACTGGATTATTCATAAGTAACTTATATGCATTATCTCGAGTGATTCTACAGTTTTGCCTAATGGTCCTGGTTATTGTACATTATTATCACTTTCTAATTTTCCATATTATTTCTCTTCTCACTTTATTTTTTGCACTCTGTCAAGGGTGTGAATGTTGCTGGCTGGTCCACCATTTATTGCCTATTTGCCCTTAACAAGGTGTTGATGACCTGCCTTCTGTAGTCCATGTGCTTTAGGCACACCCACAGTGCTGTTAGTAACTTAGCATTCAGGAGCATGATGAGGACATTTGGCCCTTCAAACCTGCTCCACTTCTCAATAAGATCACGGCTGATCTGACGATGGTCTCAGCCCCACTTTCCTGCCTGCACCCCATTGTTGATCAAGACTCCGTCCCAATTGACCTTTAATCAAATTAATCTGACAGTGTCCTCTGCTTTCTGAGGACTAACAGCCCTCTGACAGAAAATATTAAGAGAGGAGTTCCTGGAATATTTTTCCAGTCACACTGAAGGAACGGCGATATATTTCCAAGTCAGGATGGTGAGTGACTTGGAGGGGAACTTGCGGGTGGTGGTGTTCCCATGTATCTGCTGCCCTTGTCCTTTTAGATGGAAGTGGCCCTGGGCTTGGAAAGTGCTGCCTTTGGTGAATTTCTGCAGTACACCTTGTGGATAGTACACACTGCTGCTACTGAGCAACGGTGGTAGAGGGAGTGAATGTTGAAGGTGGTAGATGTGGTGCCTCAAATTCACTGCTTCGTAAAACAGTGTTTCACGTTCAGCCTCAATTTTAAGATGTGTGATTTTTGAGGCATACTGCATTAGAGTGGCCAATCCTCCTGGATTGTCGCAGGAATTTCCAGGAATATAAGATGATTCTCGAGGACACTGCTATTGGCCAAACGCAGGGAAGAAAAGAACATGGTAGATTTTCACTTTGTTTCAAAATCTGCATTGATTAACTATTGGACAATGGAGGAGGAGCGGGGGAAGGCCATCTGATTAAAAGTCTACAGTTCATCCAATCAGGATCAGGTCATGGGTTGTGTGTGCCTGGGACCATATAATGAAGACATCTAGGATCTTGAGGGGTGGACAGTGGATCTGGAAAGTACGTTTCCTCTTGTGAGAGACTCTTGAACAAGGGATCACTGTTTAAAGACCAGGGGTCATTTATTTAAAGCAGAGATAACGCCATAAGACATGGGAGCTGAGATAGGCCATTCAGCCCATTGACACTGCTGTACTGTTCACTGGAATCACGGCTGATCATCCTCAACTCTACTTGCTTGCCTTTTCCCCCATAATCCTTGATTCCCTTACTGATTAAAAACCTGTCTATCTGAGCCTTGAATATACTTAATGACCTAGCCTTGACGGTGCTCTGTGGTAAAGAATTCCACAGATTCACTCCCCTCTGAGGGAAGAAATTCCTCCACATCCCTGTCTTAAATCCATAACCCCTTAGTCTGAGATGATACCCTCTGGTCCTAGACTTGACTAAAAGAACTTCAGAACTAGGAGCAGGAGTAGGTCATTCAACCCCCCCCCCCAAGTCTGTTCCACTATTTTATAAGATATGGCTCATCTTGGTCTCAATTCCACTTGCCTGCCTTCTCCCAATAACTCCTAGATTCACTTCCTAATTAAGTTCCTGTCTCTTTCAGTGGGTGGAATTGAAAGTTAGGCTCAGTAATTTTGGGCCATGAATCTGCCATATCACAGAATCATAGAATTGTTAAAGCACAGAAAAAGGCTGTTCGGCCCTTCATGCCTGCACCCAGTGCCAATCCCCTGCCTTTTCCCCACCTCGCTTCCACAACATCCGTATCCAAATAATCATCCCTTGCCCCTCTTGAATGCCTCAAATGAACTTGCCTCCAGCACATTTCCAGGCAGTGCATTCCAGACCCTAACTACGTCCTGTGTGAAAAAAGTTTTTTCTCACATCACTTTTGCTTCTTCAGCACATCACTTTAAATCTATGTCCCTCTCTTTGGTATTGATTTTATGAGTTGTAAAAAACCATTTGGTTTGCAAATAGAAATCTGCTGTTCTCACCTGGTCTGGACTACATGTGGCTTCGGACCCACAGCAAGAGGGTTGCTTCTTAACTTTCCTCTGAAGTGAGCGAGCGCCTCATTCAATTCAAGGATAGACCATAAATTCTATCATCGCAATGCCCACTTACCAATGGAAAACTTTAAACAGAAGAAACGCTGGCCTGTCTATCTCATCTCAACACAATCCTGGGGCAAGAACAATGGCCAGGAAATGTTTAGGGGTCCTCTGGGTCTTCTCATCCCCATAACCTTCTCGTGTGCGTGTCGTGCAGGTGCTGCAGAGGATGTGCTTCCATACAGTCGGCCAACATTCCCCTCTGCACAGAATCCCAGGGAGCCCAGCTCTTCCAGCTCCATGTCCTCTAGAGGGTCTGGGGGTCGGAGGAGAGCAGAACAACTCATGGCTGGCAACACCACTGGCATCTCCCGCAGGAACCCGTTGGATGCTGGCCTTCAGGAAATGGGAACGTACGAATGTGAGGAAGAAGATTTTGAGGTAAATGATCAGGGGGTCATTCATGTGGGAGAAAGGTTGGGGGCAGGGAGTGAGGATCGTGGGCGTAGGATTGCTGTAGAGAGGGCAGATTTTTAGAACTATTAAAGACTCAGACTTGATTTGCATCCTGTGAAAACTTTTAAAAAAATCTGTAAGACGAAAGATCATTGAAGTCATGCAGGAAAGCGCTGATGAGGTTATAATCAGATCAGCAATGATCTTAGCGAATGGTAGAGCAGGCTCGAAGCACCAAGTGGCATAGTCTTGTTCCCAGTTAGTATGTACAACACCCTTAGAGTATCAATCAGCTCAATCAGGATGTGTCCTGGGCTGGAAAGTCTCAGCGAGGAGGAGACACTGGAGAGGCTCAGCCTGTTTTTCCTGGAGCAGAGAAGGCTGAAGGAGGATCTGATTGAGGTGCACAAAATTATAAAAGGCATAGCTAAGGTAGAGAGGGAGAAATCTTACCCCTTAGTTGAGGTGTCAGTGAGCAGGGATGCAGCTTTAAGGTAAGCAGCAGTAGGTTTCGAGGGGATTTCAGGAAAAAAAATCATCACAGGATGGTGGGAATCTGGAATCCACTGTCTGAAGGGTGCTAGAGGCAAGAACCTTTAAGACTTTTGAGAATTATTTGGATGAGCCCTTGAAACGCCAGACCATACAAGGTTATGGTCCACGTGCTGGATAGTGGGATGAGAATAGATCTGGATGGGTGCACGAATAGGAAGGGCTCAGAGGGATATGGGCCAAATGCTGGCAAATAGGACTAAATCAGTTTAGGATATCTGGTGGGCATGGATGAGTTGGACTGAAGGGTCTGTTTCCGTGCTGTATAGCTCTGCGTCTCTATAACCAGTGCAGACATGATGGGTTGAATGGCCTCTTTCCATGCTGTAAAAACTCGATGCTTCTGAGGCCTTTCAGCCCGTCATGCCTGCACCGGATCTTTGAAAGAGCTATCCAAGCAGGTCCAATCCAGTTTTTGCATTTTCCTCATAGCCTTGCAAATATTTTCCCTTCAAAGAATTGCTGGATTGAAGGTTTCTGTAGAGTCTGATTCCAATGCCCTTTTAGGCAGTTCGATTACATGACAACGACTCACTGCAGGCGAAACAAAACAATTCCTCATCTGACCTCTGGTTGTTTTATAACATTATACCTAGTGTTTGAGTGAGAGACCATCACCCACTCCTTATTTGCTCTCGAATGTTCGATGACCTTCTCTACCAGGAGGAAATGAATCGCAGCTTCTACAACTTTCTCCAAAACCTCCAGTTTGTTTTCCCCCTCTGAAATTTGGAAGATTTTTCCCGCTCAAGCTTTGCTGCATTAATTCCCAATTTATGTTTCGGTATATTTTATGCCCCCACACCCTTCCTTTCATTCTGATAGCCAGCAAAGCTTTTCCAATCTGTCCGCATAGCTAAATCAACCAGGAATGATCCTTGTCATTTTCCTCTGTTCCAAATTTCCTTTTAGTTTTCCATATTAGCTTGACTAACATAACAACAGAAGGAGGCAATGATATAGTGGTATTGTCGCTGGACTGTTAATCCAGAGACCTGGATAATGTTCTGAGGGCCCAGGTTTGAATCCTGCCATGGCAGATGATGGAATTTGAATTCAGTAAAATATATCTGGAATTAAGAGTCCAACGATGACCATGAATCCATTGTCAATTGTCAGAAAAACCCATCTGGTTCACTAGTGTCCTTTACGGAAGGAAGCTGTCATCCTTACCTGGTCTGGCCTACATGTGACTCCAGACTCACAGCAATGTGGTTGACTCTTAACTGCCCTCTGGGCAATTGGGGATGGGCAATAAATGCTGCCTAGCCAGTGACATCCTCATCCCATTAATGAATAAAAAAAAATGCCTTTCCCCTTATTTGAGGAGGGAGGTAGTTCTGATGAGGTTCACCAGAGATAAGAGGTTTGTCTTATTGAGTCATACAGTATGGAAACAGACACCTCGGTCCAACTCATCCACACCGACCACGCATCCCAATCTGACTAGTCTCATTTGCCAGCATTTGGCCAATAGCCTTCTAAACCCTTCCTATCCATGTACCCAACCAAATGCCCATTAGATGTTTTTATTGTATTAACCTCCACCACTCCCCCTGGCAGCTCCCATATACATACCACCTGCTGTGTTAAAATGTTACCCCTCAGGTCCTTTTTATATCTTTCCCCTCTCATCTTAAACCTATGCCCTCTAGTTTTGGACTTCTCCACCAGGTAGAGCTATTCATCCCTATCCATAGTGACTTTAGGTCGCCCCACAACCTCCGATGCTCCAGGGAAAACAGCCCCAGTCTATTAGCCTCTCCCTATAGCTCAAACCCTCCAGTCCCAGCAACATCCTTGTAAATCTTTTCTGCACACTCTCAAGTTTAATAATATTCTTCCTATAGAAGGGTGACCAGAATTGTACGCAGTATTTCTAAAGTGGTCTCAGAAAGATTGAGCAGTTTAGGCCCACACTGGCTGGAGTTTAAAAGAATGAGACGAGATCTATGTGAGGTAGGACTATGAGACTAGGACCAAAGGGCACAGCCTTGGAGTAAAGGCCTTTAGAACGGAGATAAGCAGAAACTTTTTTAGCCAGAGAGTGGTGTATCTTTGGAATTTATTGCCACAGAAGGCTGTGGAGGTCGGGTCGTTGAATATATTTAAGGCAGAAATATATAGGTTCTTGATTGTTAAGGGGATCAAATGTTACGGGGAGTAAGCGGGAGAATGGGGTTGAGAAATTTATCAGCCATGAGCGAATGGCAGGGCAGGCTCAATGGGCCGAATGGCCTAATTTCTGCTCCTATGTTTTATGGTCTTATGGTACATAAGATGCTAAAGGGGATTAATAAAGTAGACAGAGAGAGGATGTTTCCCCATGTAGGCCAATCCAGAACGAGAGGTCATAGCTTTAGGATAAGGGGTGGCAGATTTAAAACCGAGATGTGAGGAATTATTTCTCTCCAAAGGGTCAAAAACCTGTGGAATTCACTCCACCAAAGTGTGGTGGATGCTGGGACATTGGGTAAACTTAAGGGGGAGATGGACTGATTTTTAATTAGTAATGGGGTGAAAGGTTGTGGAGAGCGGACAGGAATGTGGAGTTGAGACCGAGATGAGATCAACCATGATCAATACAAATGGCAGAGCAGCCTCCAGGGGCTGAATGGCCTACTCCCGCCCCTAGTGCCTGTGTTGTTTCTCCCCTTTAAGCCTCACTTCATGAGATCAGATATGGGTTAGTGTTAGATATGAGATAGGGTTAGGTTTCGGGTTAGATCACAGTTGAACTATATCTTAATTCCATCTACACACACCTGTCACATAACTGTTTTTGGAACAGTTTTGACATTTCCAGTTGACAGCCCTGCCACAGGATGAGTACATTGCTGTCAAGACCAATATTTGATGCCCACCAGTGTTTTCCTTGAGAAGGTGGCGCTGAGCTGCCTTCACAAGTATAACTGAAAAGCTGTATAATTGCAGAACAGTTTGGCAGTCAATGTTTGGATCTCAACTGCTTTCTGTGTCAGAGAATTCCACAGGCTCACTACTTTCTGGCAGAGACATTTCTCTCATAAAGAAGGACATCAGTAAAGCCAACAGAGGATTCCAGAGGGTGGTCAAATGCAGAGAATTGGTATTACAGATCTTGAGATTTGCTGAAAATGGACACATTTTCACAAAGCATTTTGTTTTGTTGGTCTCATCAATGCAGTTTGGTATTAGGTTAGGTTAGGTTAGGTTAGGTTTGTGTTGGTTGGCTTTGAGCTAATTGGGATTGAGCTAATTGGGATTGAGCTAATTGGAATTGAGTTGGTTGGGATTGAGCTGTTTGGGATCGAGCTGTTTGGGATTGAGTTGCTTGGGATCGAGCTGGATGGGATCGAGTTGATTGGGATCGAGCTGGTTGGGATCAAGTTTCTTGGGATCGAGTTGGTTGGGATCGAGCTGGTTGGGATTGAGCTGGTTGGGATCGGGTTGTTTGGGATCGAGTTGTTTGGGATCGAGCTGTTTGGGATCGAGCGAATCGGGATCGAGTTGGTTGGGATCGAGCTGGTTGGGATTGAGCTGGTTGGGATCGGGTTGTTTGGGATCGAGTTGTTTGGGATCGA
>NW_025966967.1:0-13640 GCF_021869965.1 Rhincodon typus | reverse complement strand
GTTGGTTGAGTTTGAGTTCAGTATCAGAGAATTACATTTACAATTCAATATCATAAAGGAGAACAATATTTTCACACTGTGTAAGAGTGTGCTGATTGGTTGGCAAGTGTATTCTGGTTAGTAGAGTTGTCGCTATGGAGACTGCATCATTGTCCTGATGAGCTTCAACAAAGTGTCTGTTTTCAGTAAATACTCAAATATGAAACTTGCTGACCAAAATGAGTATCTGAGGCAAATAACAGAAAAACATTGAAAGAGAACTGAGCTATATTCATCAGGTAGAGAGGAATTGAAGGATATGATGAAAGGATGAGATGGAGAGGAGTGATACAAGAATCCTGCAGTGCACTACCTTTGGCCTGTTGGGCTGATTGGCCTATTAATTTGTTATTTTGATGGATGTCTTTGTAGATTTGGTTTCCTTATGCGTATTTTTTTACATCTTTCATGTTCACTTTATTTCTCAACTTCGTTTAATTTGTTCTTGGTATGTGACCATCACAGACAAAGATTTATTACCATTCCCCAATTACCCTGGAGGCGGTGATGTTAAAGTGTGGAACTGTTACAGATGTAGGTACACCCACAATGCTGTGAAGAAGGCTGCTCCAGGATTTTGACCCAGTGACAAAGAAGGAACAATGATATATTTCCAAGTTTGGAGAGTATGTGGCTTTGAGGAAAGTTCAGAGGCGAATTCCCATGCATCTACTGTACTTGTCCTTCTAGATTTCATTCGAGTTCGGTATCAGATCATTAAATCTACAATTAAGTGTCATGAACACTCCACGACTGGACCTGAAATGATATGGGAATAGACAGGGAGACAATAAAAGATATGGAACTCACCTCTTAAAGGAGACCATTTGGTCCATCATGTCTACACCAGCTCCCCAAATGACCATTATGACTTACAGCCATTTTCCAGCCTTTTCCCCATAACCTTGCATGTTATTTCTATTTTTATAATCATTCCACTTAGTCAAAGGGTCAAGAATAAGGGTCACACTTTTAAAGTGAAAGGCAGGAGGTTTAGGTGTTGGTGGGAGACTGGAATGCACAGTCTGGGGAAGATGGTAGAGATGTGTATCTTCACAATCTTTATAAAGTACTGGGATGAACACATGAGGTATCATAACACTCACATGTGGAAAAGGAAGACGAGTGTAGGTAGTAACATATTTTTGATGGTACGGACTTAATAGGCTGAAGGGCCTCTTATGTACTGTATGATTCTATGATGTCATGTACTCTTCAATGTCTCAATTGAACTTGCCTTCAGTACAGTTCCAGGCAGCACAATCCAGACCCTAACTATTCACTGTATGCAAAAGTTTGTCTCTGGTGTTGCATTTGCTTCTTTACAAACTAATTTAAGTCTATACCCTCTGGTTCTGAACGTCTTTTACATGTGGGAACAGTTTCTCCTTTCTACTCTGTCGAGTCTCGCCATGATTTTGAAAACTTCTTTTAAATCTTCTCTTCCCCTTTTCCTGTCCAAGGTGAACAGTCCCGATCTTTCCTCATAACTGAATTGTCTCATGTCTGGAACCATTTTAATGAACCTCTTCAGCACTCTTTCCAGTTCCTTCACAGTCTTCCAAGAGTGTAGCACCCAGAACTATACACAGTATTCCAGCTGAGATCAGCCAGTATGTTGTTCTTCACAACCTGTCTGCTCTTATACAGTACACCCCTGTTAAAACAGGCTAGGAACATTTGTATAAAAAGCTGAGAGAACTGTGGATGCTGGAAATCAGAAACAAAAACACAAATTGTTAGAAAAACTCAGCAGGTCTGGCAGCATCTGTGGAGAGAGAAAGCAGAGTTAACATTTTGGGTTCAGTTCTGTAGAAGGTTCACAGGACCTCAAACATTAACTCTGCTTTCTCTCTCCAGATGCTGCCAGACCTGCTGAGTTTTTCTAGCAATTTCAGCTTTTATTGCTAGGAAAATTTGTGCCTTATTTATTGCCCATGCGCCTAGTTACCCTTCAGTATAACTGAGTATCTCGCAGGGCCGTTTCAGAGGGCACTTAAGAGTCAACCATGTTGTTGTCTTGTCTAAGGTGATGCATAGGCCAGACCAGAATGTTAATGTATGAGAAAATTGTCACCATTAGACTTTTAATTCCAGACATTTTATTGAATTTGCTATAATGGGATTTGAACCCAGGCCCCTAGAATATTACCTGGGTTTTAGAATTATGGCTGACATTGCCACTATGCTGCCATCACCTCCCTGACTTACCCACATAGATACATCCAAGTCTGTCTGCTCCTACACATCCTTCAGAATGGCACCTTGTAATGTACGCCGACTCTCCATGATCCTTCGATCAAAATGTGTCATCTCTTCATTGAACATCATCTGCCACCTATCCGGCCACATCACCAACTTGGTCCCTTTGAAGGACTACACTATCCCCCTCACAGTTTACAGTGCTTCCCCCAAGTTTTGTTGAATTGGCAAACATTAAAATGATGCTCCAACATCTAGATCATTAATATATTTTGTGACAAGCAAGTGTCTCAATACTGATTCAACACTGATGCTGGATGGCATGGTGGCTCAGTGGGTAGCACCGCTGCTCATAGTGCCAGGGACCTGGGTTTGATTCTGTGGGTGACAGTTGGTGTGGAGTTTGCACATTCTCCCCATGTCTGTGCGGGTTTCCTCTGGGAGCTCTGGTTCTGCATCCACCACCTCCCCACCCCCACCCCCCCACCCCCCTGACCTCCACAGCCCAAAGATGTGCAGGTTAGTTGGCTTGTCCATGCTAAATTGTCCATAATGTCCAGGTTAAGTGGGTTAGCCATGGGGAATGCAGGGATAGGGTAGGGGGTGGATCTGGGTAGGGTGCTCTTTGCAGAATTGGCAAGGCTGAATGGCCTGCTTCCATGCTGTAGGGATCCTATGGTTCCTGAGAAACCCCACTACAAACTCTCCATCCAGCTTGCAAGCTATGCATAGGCCTCTACTCTCACTCAACTGATTTTGTACACAGGTAGTAAGTATTCTTTGTCTTCCATGATCTCTAATGTGGTATTGCATCTACGTGTTTTGTGTTGTTGACCGGTTTCCCTTTTCTGTTTCTATTTACAGGAGACTGAGAGCTGAAGAACAAAGCTATGTCAAATGATGAACTCCGATTGCACTTTGGAGAGATCTATAACAGTTTTTGTAAAACTCCCGCCTTTGGATGATATTTGATGCCAGATATAATGTTTGGCGCAACAATAGACCATGTAAATTATCAATGCTTGCATCGTACTGATTGATCACGTCCTTTTTTTTTAACTGTATCAATTTTGACTTTTCGTTTCTTTTTGAGTGGGGTGGGGAGGGACAATTTTGGCTTTTAATTATAATTTATGTCTTGATTTGACTGTCACTCAATTTGAAAACTTTTTTTTTGATTGAGATAGAGTTCCTACAACATGGAAAATTGAAATGGGGTGATTCATATTGTAAATATGTACTGGATTTTTTTGTCACACCTCATTAAACCTCCAAGTTCCTATTCAGCCCTGTTGTAAATAAGCCGTGTGTTAAACACCATCCTCCAAAGAATGGCCATTTTGGCGAAAAGCTGAATTTTTTTTAATAATATATGTAATTTTTTGTCGTTGTAATGCACTGTTTTAATTTTTTTTGGTTTATTTCTTGGTTTCAAAAGCACAATCACTAAACTTAATTTTGAAAGGAAAACCATTCTTTATGAATCTCCGACACCAATGCGGAGAATTGCGTGTGACGAGAGAAGGTGGGGGGAGGTGAGGAGGAGATAGGAGAGGTGTTCAATTTTCCAGCTGTCGGGAGTTAGCAGCTGTTTTGGGGAAGGGGTAAGTGAGGGAGCAAATGGAAACATGAGGTTCAATTCAGGAGGAGTTAGGAAGTCCCAATTGCACAGAGCCTAGTGAAAGAAGCAAAGATTCCATTTGGTCTTTTGTAAGAGAAGGTTCTTTTCAAGAGGAGGACTTGAGACAAAAATTGTGGCTGTTTACAGTCAAGCAGACCAGTCTGCATAAACGTCAATGAGGACTTTTGCCAATGTAAAATCTCTTTAATTATCTTTGCTGATCTCTAAGCTGATTCTGTTCAGTGTGGTGTGGGACAAGAGCAGGAGGTAGAGAGATGCAGCAACAGATACTGCTTGGAAACAGCTATATAATTAACAGGGTACACTGTTTTACATTCGAGGGAAGGTACAGGTTTATACCTGATTGGCCCCTAAAAAACTGAAGAGAGATCACTTTTCAATCTCATGTGACAGGTGGTGTCATTGGATCAAGGTTTAACTTTGGGACTTCTGTTTTGTGGTACTAAAGGCAATGGTGTATCCTGTGAAGGGAATCGGCAAACCTGTCTACGATGTTTGGTACTTTTTATGTAAGAGTTCTTTTCCGTAGTCATAAATTTACGTATTCAGGATCAAATAATCCTTAAAAGTGTAATTTCCTTGCCACATTATTTATTAAAAATTGTCCTCAAAATCACAAAAATGCTTTGTGTTGCAGTACCTGTATTTATTCCCACAGGGAGAGCTATTTCTCAAAACTGCTGATATATCACAAAAGAAATGGTAGTCCACAGGCTGTTATTCACTTGTGGGATGTGGGTGTCACAGGCTGGGCCAGCATTTATTGACCATCTGTAGTTGCCTTTGAGAAGATGGCTTCTTGAACCACTGCAGTCCTTGTGCTGTGGGTTGACCCACAATGCCCTTAGGGAGGGAATTCCAGGATTTTGACCCAGCGACAGTGAAGGAACAGCGATATATTTCCAAGTCAGGATGGTGAGTGGCTTGGAGGGAAACTTGCGGGTGGTGGTATTCCCATGTATCTGCTCCCTTGTCCTTTTAAATCGTAATAGTCACAAGTTTGCAAGGGGGCAGCACGGTGGCTCAGTGGTTAGCACTGCTGCCTCACAGTGCTAGAGACCTGGGTTCAATCCCACCCTTGGGCAACTGTCTGTGTGGAGTTTGCACATTCTCCCTGTGTATGCATGGGTTTCCTCTGGGTGCTCTGGTTTCCTCCCTCAGTCCAAAGATGTGTAGGCTAGGTAGATTGGCCATGCAAATTTGCCCATAGTGTTCAGGGATATGTAGATTAGGGGGATGGGTCTGGGTGGGATGTTCTGAGGGTTGGTGTGGACTAGTGGGCCAAAGGTCCTGTTTCCATGCTATGGGGATTCTATAATAAGAACAAAATAATAAAAGAGCCTTGGTGAATTTCTTTCTCAGGCAACTGAAGAACACTCCATCACTTTTTGCAAAAGCTCTTTCTACTTCTGTGCAGGAAATATAAGAAGATATCAATCATCCCCTCAATTCCGTCCAGCCATTGGCTGATATATATTTTATCTCCACCCAAAGACTACTGCTTTGGTTCTATAACCCTTATAAGCCTTACCTCACAAAGACCTGACAATACACAAAAAAAGACTGCAGAATATGGAAATATGGAAATCTCAACCAAAACCAGAAGCTGCTGGAGTATGAACAGAAAGTGCTTGGAAACTTCAGCAGGTTTGGCAGTGTTTATGGAACGAGAAACAGAGTTAACATTTCAGATCCATAATGCCACTTCTTCAGAACAGAAGAGAGCTGGAAAATGGTGGATTTTTTTGTGTTGTTGACAGAGAGTGAAACAGATGGTGAGGGTGTACAGAGGGAGTGTTAATGGGTGGTCAAGGAGGGATAGAGATGTAAAATAAGTGTTAATGATAAGAATGAAATGGGTCCACTCTGCTGAGAGCAAAGCCAATGTCACACAAATATGACATAATCTGGGGAAAGGTTGGGGGTCAAATCTTTAAATAAGGAGACCAAAACTGGACACAGTACTCCAGATATGATCCTACCAAGCTGCTATGCAACTGAAGCAAATTTTCACTACTCCTGTGCTGAAACCCTCTTCCAATAAAGGCTAACATAGCACTGGCCTCCCTAATGAGGAGATAAGAACTCAGAGGAGTAGGCAATTCAACCTCTTGAGCCCGCTACACCATTTAGTACAATCATGGCTCACCCCCAACTGCACTTCCCTACCCACTCTCTGTAATCCTTAAACGCATTACTAATTAAAAATCTGTCTGTCTCCTCCTTTTCCAATGTCCTCAAGCACCACTGTATTCTTGGGCAATGACTTCATGACCCTTTGGGAGAAGTGATTGTCCCTCATCACGGTTTTAAATCTACTACCTGTTACCATATAACCATGACTTTTCATTCTAAATGCCCCATGTGAGGAAACATCCTCTCTATGTTTACTTTGTCAATCCCCTTTAGAATCTTATCTACCTCAATTAGATCCCCTCTCAATCTTCTAAACTCCAGTGAGTATTGGCCTAAACAGCTCAAACTCTCTTCATAAGACAAACCCCTCACCTCTGGAATCAATCTAGTTAACTTCCTGTGTACTGTCTCCAATGCAACTACATACCTCGTCAAGTAAAGGGACTAAAACTGTACATAATGCAGTCACGCTAATGCCATGTACAGTTACAGCAACATTTCTCTACTTTTATACCCTATTCCTTAAGCAATAAATGCCAAGATTTCCATTTGCCTTCATTATTGCCTGTTGTACCTGCATATTAGTTTCTGTGATTCATGCACAAGAACACCCAGATCCCGCTGCACCAAAACATTCTGAAGTGTCTATTTAGATAATAAGTTGTCTTTCTATACTTCCAACCAAAATGGATAACCCCACATTTATCAACATTAAATTTTATCTGACAAGTTTTTACTCATTCACCTAACCTATCTATCCATTTGGAAATTTCTTATTTCTTCATTGAAACTTACTTTCCCACCGATATTAGTACTATCAGCAAATTCGGCTGTAGTACTTTCCTTCCCTGCATCCTAGATATTAATATAGACTGTAAATAGTTGGAGCCCAAGGACTCTGTGGCACCCCACTACTTACTTTTTGCCAACCAGAATAGTACCTTTTATCCCAATTCTTTGCTTTCTCTTGGTTAGCCAAACCTTGATCCAAACTAACAAATTACTTCAAACCTCATGCAATCTTATCTTGTGTATTAATTGTATGTTGTGTCTGGAAGTCCAGATATACAACATCTATTACCCACATTGCTTGTGACATCTTTAAAAAAACTCTAGCTTGCTGCCTCTGGATATTAGCCTTCAGTGACTTACTGACAAGGGCACTGAGGTCCCTTTGTACATTTTCCAACCACTTACTAGTTCAAAAATGCCCATTCATCAAGCCTGTCCAAATCCTTCTGCAAACTTTTACATCTTCTTGAGGTTGTTGAGTTTGGTTGGCTCACTGAGCTGGTTTCTTGTTTCGCAAAAAGTTCGTTACCATGCTTGGTAACATCCTCAGTGCTGCACTGAGGATGCTACCAAGGATGGTAATGAAACATCTGCGAAACAAGAAACCAGCTCGGCGAGCCAACCAACCTCGACAACCTCAACACCTACAACCCAAGCTACAAATCTACTCCAAAACCTTTTACATCTTCTGCATGACATGTATACCTGCTTTGCTTGGTATTGTCTGCAAGTATGGAAACATGACATTTTTGCCCCCACATCCAAATCATTGATATATATTGTGAACAGCTGGAGCCCATGTATTGATCCTTGAGGTACCTCACTAATCACAGCCTATCAATGTACGAATGACTCATTCACTCACCAGCACTTCTTACTGCAATTGTACAAGATCTTGGTGAGACCACACCTGGAGTACTGCAAGCAGTTTTGGTCCCCTTATTTAAGGAAAGATATTATTTCATTGGAGGCAGTTCAGAGAAGTTCACTAGGATGATCCAGGTATGGAAGGATTGTCTTATGAGTAAAGGCTAAACAGGATGGGACTGTACTCTGTGAAGTTTAGAAGAATGAGAGGTGATTTCACTGAAGCACATACGATTCTGAAGGGGCTTGATAGAGTACATAATAAGATGATGTTTCCTCTCATGGTCTAGGACTAGAGGACATAGTCTCTGAATAAAGGGGCATTAATTTAAGACTGAGATGAGGAAAAATTTCTTTTGTCAGAAGGTTATGAGTCTCTGGAACTCCTTCCCACAGAGAACTGTGGGGGCAGAGTCTTTGTGTTTCTTTAAGGCTGAGATAGATTCTTGATCATTTGGGGAAATCAAGGGTTACAGGGAAAGGGCAGGAAAGTGGACGTGGGGAATGTGGGATCAGCCATGATCCTATTGAATGGCAGATCAGGCTTGAGGGGCCAAATGGCCTACTCCTGTTCCTAATTCTTATGCTCCTATTCCTACTCTTTTTTCTGTCCATTAGTCAATCATTAGTCCATTCCAGTACATTACCTCCTATCCTGTGTGTTTTAACTTTGCTAATTAACTTCCTGTGGGAAATCTCATCAAAAGCCTCATGAAAATCTGAGTACACTATGTCCATTAACTCCCTATTAGCAGTTTTATTAAAGACATCCTCAAAATCACCAACAAGTTTCTCAAACATGATTCCTCTACTCACAAATCCATGCTGACTGTGCCTAATCAGACCATTTTCATCTTACTTCCCATTCATCACTTTCTTTATGATCGATTCTATCATTTCCCTACTACTGATGTAAGGCTAATGTCTCTGTAGTTCCCTGTTTTCTCTCTAACTCCATCCTTAAACTGTGAGGTGACATTTGCTAGCTTCCAATCTGCAGGAATCATTCTAGAATTTATGGAATTTTGGAGGCTGGTTCCCAATGCATTGCTATCTCTATAGCTACCTATTTCAGCACTTTTTACGTGTGAATTGTCAGGTCCCAGTGAATTATCAACTTTCAGCCCAATTAATTTCTCCAGTACAGACTTCTTAATAATACTAATTTCTTTCAACTCCTAAAACACTCAGGTTTCCTCCATCTCCAATTTTATGCTTTCCTCAGTATAAACAGAAACAACGTAATTGTTTAGCTTCTCTGCAGTTTCTCTATTTCTGGTTGTAAATACCCCTGAGTCATTTTTAACGGATCCACATTCATCTTAGCCAAATATATCCTTTTTACATGCCTGAAGAAGCTTTTACAGTCTATTTTTATGTTTGTTTGCTTGCTTGCTTCGACCTATTCCTCCCTTTCCTTTCCCCTTTCATAATCTCCTTTGATATATTCTAAATTTACCCAATGCTCATATTTACTATAAATTTTGGCTACTTTATAAACTTTTTCATTTAAACTTATACAATCCTTAACTTCCTTTGTCACCCTGGTAGCTTGTTGTTTTCTGCATTTTTGCACTTAGACGCAATAAACAGTTACAGGAAGCTATATAGTAGTTCTTTAATAACTGCCCATTGTCTTTGTACAGTCATGTCTTTTCATGTATTTTCCCAATCCAGTGCAGTCAACGTGTGTCTCATGTTCCATCATTTCCCTTATTCAAATTTAAAATTCTTCCTTCAGATTGAACTACCTCATTCTCAAACATAATGTAAGGTTCTATCTTATTGTGGTCACTCATCTCTGAACGTTACTTTACAGCAAGGTTATTAATTAGCTCTCTTTCATTACATTAGACAAATGGAGTGGCACAGTGACTCAGTGGCAGGGATCCGGGTACAATTCCACCCTTGGATGACTGTGTCTGTGTGGAGCTTGCACTTTCTCCCTGTGTCTGCGTGGGTTTCCTCCGGGTGCTCCAGTTTCCTCCCACAGTCCAAAGATGTGCAGGTTTAGGTGGATTGGCCATGCTACATTGCCCATAGTGTCCAGGGATGTGCAGGCTAGGAGGATTAGCCATGGGAAGTGCAGGGTTACAGTGATCGGGTAGGGGGGTGTGGGATGCTCTTCAGAGGGTTGATGTGGACTCAATGGGCCAAATGACCTGCTTCCACGCTGTAGAGATTCTACTGAAAAAAAAACAGTAGATCGAAAAGAGGCTGTTTTCCAGTCAGGTCTTCAACATATTGCTCTAGAAAACCATCCTTAACAGATTCCAGAAACTCACCTTTGACAACATTAGTTCTCAGTTGGTTTACCCAGACTAGATGCAGGATAAAATCAACCAGGATTACAGTGCTACTCATGTTACAAGTTCTTCTTATCTCCTGATTTTTTTAATCAAAAATGAATACTACTACTTGATGACCTGTAAATAACTCTAACATTTGTCTGCTGCCCATCACCTTTTCTTTCCAAGCAGAATCTACACTATGTTCTTCCAATCTGAGATCCTCCTTTACTAATGTACTGACCCCACCCTGTATTGTCAGCACAATCACACCTCCTCTTCCTCTCCATGGATATTCTGTTCCCAGTCCTAGTCACCACACAATCATGTTTCTGTCATGGCAATTAGATCACACCCATGAGACCATAAAACCATAAAATGTTGAAGCAGAATCAGGCCTTGCAGCCCATCAAAACTGCTCCACTATTCGATCATGGCAGATTTTTTTTTATTCATTAACAGGATGGGGATGTCGCTGGCTAGGCAGCATTTATTGCCTATCCCTAATTGCCCAGGGGGCATTTCAGAGTCAACCACATTGCTGTGGGTCTGGAGTCACATGTAGGGCAGTTTCCTTCCCCAAAGAACATTAGTGAACCAGATGGGTTTTTCCTGACAATCAGCAATGGATTCATGGTCATCTTTAGATTATTAATTCCAGATATTTATTGAATTCAAATTCCACCATCTGCCGTAGCAGGATTTGAACCCGGGTCTCCAGAGCATTAACTAGGTCTCTAGATTAACAGTCTAGTGATAATACCACTAGGCCATTGCCTCCCCATGTTTCTCAATACCATTGTCGTGCCTTCTCCCCATAACCCTTGATCCCCTTACAGATCAAGAACCTATCTACCTCTGTCTTAAATACACTCAATGACTCGGCCTCCACAGCCCTCTGTGGCAATGAGTTCCACAGATTCACCACCCTCTGGCTGAAGAAATTCTTCCTCATCTCAGTTCTAAAGTGCTGTCCCTTTACTCTGAGGCCGTGTCGTTGGGCCTTAGCCTCTGCTATTAGTGGAAACATCTTCTCCATGTCCATTCTAGCTCGGTCTCTCACTATAATGAAAGTTTCAATCAGATCCCTCCTCATCCTTCTAAACATCATCATGTACAGACCCAGAGTCCTCATATGACAAGCCCTTCATCCCTGGGATAATTCTTGTAAACCTCCTCTGGAGCCCCTCCAATGCCAGCACATCCTTCCCTAGATACAGGGCCCAGAACCGCTCACAATGCAGTCTGACCAGAGCCTTATACAGCCACAGCAGTACATCTCCACTGTTGTATTCTCACCCTTTTGAAATGAATGCTGACAAAGCATTTGCCTTCCTTACTGCTAACTGAAGCTTCATGTTAATCTTAAGAGAATCCTAGAAGTCCCAAGTCCCTTTGTGCTTCAGATTTCCCTTGTCAACATCCTCCCTTGATATGTTTCTTCTTCCTTGGGATGAATTTCTGCTGTGCATCCTGAATTACCCCCAGAAACTCCTACCATTGCTGTTCCATCATCTTCTCTTGTAGACTCTCCTTCCAATCAACTCTGGCCATCTCCTCCCTCATGTGTTTGTAGTTACCTTTTCTCAATCGTAATACAGTTACATCTGATTCTAGCTTCTCCCTCTCAAACTGCAGGGTGAATTCTATCATATTATGGTCACTGTCCCCTCGGGGTTCCTTCACACTAAGCTCCCTAATCAAGTCAGCCTCATTGCACATTATTAAACCCAGAATTGCCTTTTCTCCAATGGGCTCTACCACAAGCTGCTCCAAAAAATCATCTTGTAGATATTCCACAAACTTATTTTCTTGAGATCCACTGCCAACCTGAAGTCCACCATGATTATTGTAACAGTGCCTTTCTTACATGCTTTTTCTATCTCTTGATTTATTTTCTTCTCCATATTCTGATTGCTGCCAGGTGGCCTGTACACAACTCCCATCAGAGTCTTTTCTCCTTTGCAGTTCCTCAACTCTACCCATACAGATTCTATGCCATCTGACTGTATATCGTTTCTTGCTATCAATGTAATTTCATTTCTCAGTAACAAGGCAACTCTATCCTCTCTGCCCATCTGCCTGTGCTTTCAATATGATATGTATCATTGAATATTTAGTTCCCACTCCTGATCCCCTTGCAGCCATGTATCTATGATATCCACAGCATTGTACCCACCAATTTCAATCTGCACTACAAGCTGAATGACTTTGTTTCATATACTGTGTGCATTGAAGGCCTCTATATTTCTATTTGTGCCTTTAGATCATTAACCTTAGAGGCATAGAATCATACAGCATGGAAACAAACCCTTTGGTCCAATTTGTCCATGCCAACCAGTTTTCTCAAACTAAAGTAGTCCCATTTTTACAGTTATAGAGTCGTACAGCACAGGAAACAAACTTTTTGGTCCAACTCATCCATGACAACCAGATTTCCCAAACTAAACTAATGTCATTTGCCTACATTTAGCCCATATCCTACCCACCTGTTTTGAAAGTTGCTCTTCACTTTGTCTTTCCTCCTTATAATTTTATAAACCTCTATAAAGTCAACCCCTCAACAGCCTATGCCCCAGGGAAACAAAGTCCTAGCCTTTCCAGCCTCTCCTTATAATGTAAACCCTACAGCCCTGGTAACATCCTGGTAAATCTTTTCTGTACTCTCTCTTTAAATTTAATCATACCCTTCCTATAGCAGGACAACCAGTACTTACCTTGTTGTAAATGTTGCATGCATTCGGGTAGAATGCCTTAACTTTATCTTTGTGACATCATTCTGCTTTTGAGCCATACTCAATGCTTGGCTTTGTTTCTCCTGTAGTCTAGTTTCTCTCACAGCTTTTCTACTTCCTGTTACCAGTCTAACTCCCTTCCAGTTGGTTTACCCCTCAGCTTCCTATTGTCCTATCAAGCTAGTTTAAACACAGCCCAACAGCACCCAGCATATCTCCCTATATCATTCCCAGTTCTGTTAAGGTGTAACCCGTTCAGCATATACATGTCCCATTTGTCCCAGAACTGATACCAAAGCCTCAGAAATCTGATGCACTCCCTCCCAATAACCGGTTCTACAACTGCCTGATCAATCGATTAATCCTTCTGCTATTAGGCTCAGTGGCACATGGCACTGGGAATAACCGTGAAGCTACTGATCCTGATGAACACCTTTTCAATTCCCTTCCACACACCTTGAATTCTGTTTTTGGGGCCTGATCCTGGGTCGTCCTGCCACAGTTTCACCCTGACACTCTATCAAAGCCCTTCATGATTTAAATATTCAATTTTTTTATCCTTTTTTGCATAAGGAAAATAATGCCAGTTTCTCCTTTCTCTCCATGTAACCCAGGTTCTTCAATCTTAATGCCATTTCAGTAAGACATTGAAGCATATGTTTCTATTGAGCAGGAGTAGGCCATTTGAGGCAGCTCTGCCAATCTCTATGATCATGGTTGATCATCCAACTCCCACTTTCTCCCCACACACTTTGATTTCTTTATCCCTAAGAACTATATCCATAAACCTTCTTGAAAACATTCAGTGTTTTGGCTTCAACTTTCCTCTGCATCTTCTCCAAGGCCAATTAAGTCCTTCCTCAGTTACTTGTTAAGGAAAACCGATGATTTGTTAATCCTTTCAAGCACATGATTGACTCTTGTTTGGTACAAAAGCCC
>NW_025966966.1:14040-27065 GCF_021869965.1 Rhincodon typus | reverse complement strand
GTCTGTAACTCACTCCCAGGGATCTGTTATTCTGTATATAAACCACCTCGAACCCCTCGATTAGATTCCAGTCTGTAACTCACTCCCAGGTATCTGTTATTCTATATATAAACCACCCCAAACCCCTCGATTAGATTCCACTCTGTAACTCACTCCCAGGGATCTGTTATTCTATATATAAGTACCCACCGAACCTCTTCGATTGGAATCTAGTCTGTAAGTTAATTGATTCTATACATGGACCACTTGCCCTGTCCTTGCCCTGATCCCATGAACCTCTCAGTTAGACTTTGGTCTGTGAAATCAATCTTGGGATCTGTTATTCTTGGGATAAAAATTTTCCTGCCTGTAAGATCGCTGTAATTTCGGCAGTTCCTGTAGAAATAACCCATTTCTGGAATCAAATGGTTTGCAAGAGGCAAGGACAAAGCCAAGAGATTTGAGGGGCTTGGGGTGGTGGTGTGTGGGAGTGCGGAGATGTGAGTAGTATATATACAGTGAATGCAAAGATTGCAGTGACGGGCAAAGAGAGAGTTCGAACCAGGTCCACTGAACATTAATGTGATTCATTGCCAGATATAATCACAAAAGCAATGGCCCTTAGGGTTGGAATTGGGTTGAGAGAACAGTAATAATCAAACAGAAGATTAAAATAGATTGGGGGTTTGTTCCTCTAATGCCCTGATATTGGGAAGTCATTGCCAGGGGTGATTGTATAATTAAAAAGCTGACTTGGAGGTCAGAGAATGCACTGTGGTTTTGTCTGAGGAAAATTAGATTGAAAAAGAACAAGGGGATTTAATTAGAGGTCAATCCACTGGGTCAACCTGGAATCCAGGTGCTTTGAATTAAACAGGATTCAGACAGAAAGCTATTGGCTTCTTTGATGAATATTAAACACTTCCATTGGGATCACTGAATTATTCCATAGCACTGCCATGGCTCTTAATATTCTCCATTCCATTGTCATTGCTCCCAGCCTCTCGCCTCACCCCTAACCAATGACACAATGAAAAAAATGCCTTGTCCAGTGTGAAACTGTGAAGGAAGACCTGCATTTTTATAGCATCCTCCCGTAACTCAGGATGTCCAACAGTGTACGACAGCTAATGTTGTATTTCTGAAGTACTCGCTGCTTTAAGGTAGGAACAAAGCAACCAATGTGTGCACAGCAATGTCATAACCAATCAGGTTTGGTGATGTTGATTGCAGGATAACCCTTGGCCCAAGGCACCGGAGAGACATCTCTTGCTGTGCTTTGAAATCGTGCCAGGGAAATCCTTTACACGCACCCGTCAGTTCAACATGACTCTTCTTCAGAACTGGTTCTGGAATTGGTGGCATTATCGGACTCAAAACGTTAACTCTGTTTCTCTCTCCACAGATGCTGTCGGACCTGCTGAGTTTTTCCATAACTTTCTGTTTTTGTTTACATTTTCAACAATTTTAATTTCTCATTAGCACCCATTCAGCATCTAGCTCCTTCCAGCTTATCATCAGCAATCCCTTTGTTTGCCTTTCCCTTTATTCTCTCCCTTTCTCAGCACCATCTCCATGTATTCTACTCACTCCTTCCTTTCAACTGTGATGAAGGGGCACTGGACTCGAAACGTTATTTCTGTTTCTCTCTCCACAGATGCTGCCAGACCTGCTGAGTGTCTCCAGAACTCTATGCTTTCATTTTCTATCATTTTTTTTGCTCGAAGGAGAAAAATCCCAACTCTTTAAATTCTTTATAAAGTAGAAAGGGAAGGCTGAATGTTCTTTTCTGTGCAGGAACCATTTATGGTTCTGTGATGGGAGAATGTCGTTCAGAAACTCATCACAAAGTTCTGCTTCCTTATGCAGATGCCAGCAGTGAGTTTACAGGATGAGGCCAGGCAAGCACAGGAGGGAATGTTTCTGATGACCAGGGAGTCCAGACTAGGGGTCAAAGTCTCAGAATACATGGTAGGCCGTTTAGGGCTGAGATGAGGAGAAATGTCTTCACCCAGCCTGTGGCATTCTCTCTCACAGAAAGCAGTTGAGGCCAGAACATTGAATGTTTTCAAGAAGGAGTTAGATATAATTCCTAGGAATGAAGGGTTCAAGGTTATGGGGGAGAAAGCGGGAACGGGGGACTGAGTTGGATGATCAGCCATGATCATATCGAAAGATGGAGCAGGCTCGAAGGGTCTACATAAGAACATAAGAACTAGGAGCAGGTGTAGGCCGTCCGGCCCTTCGAGCCTGCTCCGCCATTCAATAAGATCATGGCTGATCTTTTCGTGGACTCAGATCCACTCACCCGCGTTCTCACCGTATCCCTTAATTCCTTTATTGTTCAAAAAAAATCTACCTTATCTTTAAAAACGTTTACTGAAGTAGCGTCAACTACTTCACTGGGCAAGGAATTCCAGGGATTAACAACCCTCTGGATGAAGAAGTTCCTTCTCAATTCAGTCCTAAATCTGCTCCCTCTAATCTTGAGGCTATGCCCTCTTGTCCTAGCTTCACCTGCCAGTGGAAACATCCTCTCTACTTCTATCTTATCTATTCCCTTCATAATTTTATATGTTTCTATAAGATCCCCCCTCAATCTTCTGAATTCCAATGAATATAATCCCAATCTACTCAGTCTCTCCTCATAAACCAATCCCCTCAACTCCGGAATCAACCTAGTGAACCTCCTTTGCACCCCCTCCAGTGCCAGTACATCCTATCTCAAGTAAGGAGACCAAAACTGCACACAGTACTCCAGGTGTGGCCTCACCAGCACCTTGTGCAGCTGCAACATAACCTCTCTGCATTTAATCTCAATCCCTTTAGCAATGAAGGACAAAATTCCATTTGCCTTCCTAATTACTTGTTGTACCTGCAGACCTACCTTCTGTGATTCATGCACAAGGACACCCAGGTCCCTCTGCATAGCAGCATGCTGCAACTTTTTACCATTCAAGTAATAATCCTTTTTACTATTACTCCTACCAAAATGTATGACATCACATTTATTTACATTGTATTCCATCTGCCAGACCTTTGCCCACTCACTCAATGTATCTATGTTCCTCTGCAAAGTTTCACAGTCCTCTGCGTACTTTGCTCTGCCACTCATCTTAGTGTCATCTGCAAACTTTGACACCCGACATGTGGTCCCCAACTCCAAATCATCTATATAAATTGTAAATAATTGCGGTCCCAACACCGATCCCGGAGGCACGCCACTAGTCACGGACTGCCAGCTAGAATAGCACTCATTTATCCCCACTGTTTGCTTCCTGTTAGTCAACCAATCCTCTATCCATGCTAATACTTTACCCTTAACGCCAAGCATCCTTATCTTATGCAGTACCCTCTTGTGCGGCACCTTGTCAAAGGCCTTTTGGAAATCTAGGTACACCACATCCACTGGGTCCCCATTGTCCACCTTGCTCGTAATGTCTTCATAGAATTCCAAAAGATTTGCCAAGCATGACCTGCCCTTCATGAACCCATGCTGCGTCTGCCCAACGGGACAATTTCTATCAAGATGCCTTGCTATTTCTTCCTTGATAATAGACTCAAACATCTTCCCCACTACAGAGGTTAAGCTAACCGGTCTATAATTCCCCATCTTTTGTCTACTTCCCTTTTTAAACAGTGGCGTCACATTTTCTGTTTTCCAATCTGCTGGGACTGCCCCAGAGTCCAGCGAATTTTGGAAAATTACCGCCAGTGCACCTGCTATTTCTCCCGCCATCTCTTTTAGTACCCTGGGATGCATTCCATCAGGGCCAGGAGACTTATCAATCCTTAGCTCCATTAGCTTGCCCAACACTACCTCTTCCGTAATAATGATTGTTTCCAGGTCCTCACCTACCTTCGTCTCTTTGTCAATTACTGGCATGTTATTAGTGTCCTCCACTGTGAAGACCGATACAAAATACCTGTTCAATGCCTCAGCCATTTCATCATATCCCATAACTAAATTCCCCTTCTCATGCTCTAAAGGGCCAACATTTACTTTAGCCACTCTTTTTCGTTTTATATATTTATAGAAACTTTTGCTATCTGTCTTTATATTCTGTGCTAGTTTTTTCTCATGTTCTATCTTACTTTTCTTTATAGCTCTTTTTGTGGCTTTCTGTTGACCTTTAAAGTTTTCCCAGTCTTCTAGTTTCATGCTGTTTTTGGCCACATTGTATGCCTTCTCTTTCAATTTGATAGCCTCCCTTATTTCTTTAGACACCCATGGCAGATTACCCCTTTTCTTACAGTCCTTCCTTTTCACTGGAATATACTTTTGCTGAGCACTTTGAAAAATTGCTTTGAAAGTCCTCCACTGCTCGTCAACTGTCCCACCATAAAATCTTTGTTTCCAGTCTACTTTAGCTAAGTCCTCCCTCATTCTATTGTAGTTCCTCTTGTTCAAGCACAGGACCCTGGTATTGGATTTTATCTTCACACTCTCCATCTGTATTCTAAATTCAACCATACTGTGATCACTCCTTCCAAGAGGATCCCTAACTATGAGGTCATTAATTATTCCTGTCTCATTACACAGGACCAGATCTAGGATAGCTTGCTCCCTTGTCGGTTCCATTACATACTGTTCAAGAAAACTATCACGGATACACTCAACGAACTCCTCCTCAAGGCTACTCTGACTGAGCTGGTTCGACCAATCTACATGTAGATTAAAATCCCCCATGATAATTGCCGTACCATTTTTACAGGCATTAGTTATTTCTTTGTTTATTGCCTGCCCCAGTGTGATGTTATTATTTGGTGGCCTATAGTCTACGCCTATCAGTGACTTTTTCCTCTTAGAATTTCTAATTTCCACCCAAATGGATTCAACCTCATTCTCCATAGAACCTATATCATCTCTCAGCACCGCCCTGATGTCGTCCTTGAATATCAGAGCTACACCACCTCCCTTACCTACTCCTGCTCCTACATTGCTGTAGGGTTTGTTTTCATTCTGGTCTTCAAATCCATCTCTAGCTTCACCACTCCCCGTCTCTGCAACCTTGTTCAGCCCTCTGAGATGTCTACACTCCTCTCTTGTCCATCTCCCAATTTTAATCACTTCAGTATTGAGTTGACTGTCTCTTCAGCTTCCTGGGCCCTGAGCTCTGGAAACTCTCTCTGTCTAAACATCTGTGCCTCACATTCTTTGTTAAAAATCAACCTTTTTGACCCAGCAAATTGTCTTTGTACATCTTTATGGTGGCTCAATGTCTAATTCTGTCCAATATTGTAGTGGGTGTGCTGAGTAAAGACAAGGTGTTGCCCTTACCAAGGGCTAGGACCAAGCTTTGTTCAGGGGAGATTTCGAGATGTGAGAAGGTAATGGAAAATAGGAATTTTTTTTCTGTGCTTGCAATCTTAGAGCTGCCTCCTCCTCCGATTCCCCCTCCCGCCATCAAATCGCCCAGCTTCCAGGCCAAGGTTCACCCGGATGCCTGGCCCCCCATGGTACCAAAATCCCACGCAGTGGAGCAAAAGGTGGAGCGAGCCGGGGATGGCAGGAAGACCAGTGGTCTCCGAGGAAGAGAAGGCACGGAAGCCCAGCACCTTCCCGAAAGCCGCACAAACCCGGCAGAGTACCGAGATCTTCCCGATGCCTGGCAGCAGGATGCCCTCCGTACCAAGCAGCGCCTGAACAAGACCAGCAAGCGGGAGACATCTCAGCCAAAGGCACGCCTTCCAGCAGGTAAGGAAACAGAAACGACTGCTCTCTCCTGCCTGGCAGAATCAAAAGGAGCAAGTTAGTTGCATCTCTTGGTTAGCTCAGTTGGCTGGACAGCTGGTTTGTGACACTGAGTGACCCCCAACAGAGTGGGTTCAATTCCCCCACAGGCTGAGGTTACCATGAAGGACTCTAGTTCTCAATCTCTCCCCCTCACCTGAGACACAGTGACCATCAGTTTAAACCACCACCAGTTGTCTCTCTCTCTCTCTGTAATGAGAGGGCAGCCCTATGGTCTGGTGAGACATTACCTTCACCGCCACTGGGTGCTTGACCTGCAGTGAGGAACTGCTTTGAAATGTAGTTCTTGTTATAAGAAGAGGACTATGGAGACAGGTTTGGGAGACTGGGTTAATATGCAGTGTGGACATTAAAACAGATCAGTTTGCAAAGAATTTGCTGAATATCATTTGGTCTAACTAGTCCATACTTGTGATTATGCAATGCACAAGCCGTCTCCTGCCCTACTTCGACTCACCCTATCAACATGTCCTTCTATTTCTTTCTCCCTCATGTTTTGTCTTTATCAAGCTTCCCCTTAAATGGGTCCATGCCAATCACCTCAATGCTTCACATTTTAAACTTCACATTTTCATCACCTTTGAGCAAAGATCCTCCTGAATTCACAACTGGATTATTCATAAGTAACTTATATGCCTTATCTCGAGTGATTCTACAGTTTTGCCTAATGGTCCTGGTTATTGTACATTATTATCACTTTCTAATTTTCCATATTATTTCTCTTCTCACTTTATTTTTTGCACTCTGTCAAGGGTGTGAATGTTGCTGGCTGGTCCACCATTTATTGCCTATTTGCCCTTAACAAGGTGTTGATGACCTGCCTTCTGTAGTCCATGTGCTTTAGGCACACCCACAGTGCTGTTAGCATTCAGGAGCATGATGAGGACATTTGGCCCTTCAAACCTGCTCCACTTCTCAATAAGATCACGGCTGATCTGACGATGGTCTCAGCCCCACTTTCCTGCCTGCACCCCATTGTTGATCAAGACTCCGTCCCAATTGACCTTTAATCAAATTAATCTGACAGTGTCCTCTGCTTTCTGAGGACTAACAGCCCTCTGACAGAAAATATTAAGAGAGGAGTTCCTGGAATATTTTTCCAGTCACACTGAAGGAACGGCGATATATTTCCAAGTCAGGATGGTGAGTGACTTGGAGGGGAACTTGCGGGTGGTGGTGTTCCCATGTATCTGCTGCCCTTGTCCTTTTAGATGGAAGTGGCCCTGGGCTTGGAAAGTGCTGCCTTTGGTGAATTTCTGCAGTACACCTTGTGGATAGTACACACTGCTGCTACTGAGCAACGGTGGTAGAGGGAGTGAATGTTGAAGGTGGTAGATGTGGTGCCTCAAATTCACTGCTTCGTAAAACAGTGTTTCACGTTCAGCCTCAATTTTAAGATGTGTGATTTTTGAGGCATACTGCATTAGAGTGGCCAATCCTCCTGGATTGTCGCAGGAATTTCCAGGAATATAAGATGATTCTCGAGGACACTGCTATTGGCCAAACGCAGGGAAGAAAAGAACATGGTAGATTTTCACTTTGTTTCAAAATCTGCATTGATTAACTATTGGACAATGGAGGAGGAGCGGGGGAAGGCCATCTGATTAAAAGTCTACAGTTCATCCAATCAGGATCAGGTCATGGGTTGTGTGTGCCTGGGACCATATAATGAAGACATCTAGGATCTTGAGGGGTGGACAGTGGATCTGGAAAGTACGTTTCCTCTTGTGAGAGACTCTTGAACAAGGGATCACTGTTTAAAGACCAGGGGTCATTTATTTAAAGCAGAGATAACGCCATAAGACATGGGAGCTGAGATAGGCCATTCAGCCCATTGACACTGCTGTACTGTTCACTGGAATCACGGCTGATCATCCTCAACTCTACTTGCTTGCCTTTTCCCCCATAATCCTTGATTCCCTTACTGATTAAAAACCTGTCTATCTGAGCCTTGAATATACTTAATGACCTAGCCTTGACGGTGCTCTGTGGTAAAGAATTCCACAGATTCACTCCCCTCTGAGGGAAGAAATTCCTCCACATCCCTGTCTTAAATCCATAACCCCTTAGTCTGAGATGATACCCTCTGGTCCTAGACTTGACTAAAAGAACTTCAGAACTAGGAGCAGGAGTAGGTCATTCAACCCCCCCCCCCAAGTCTGTTCCACTATTTTATAAGATATGGCTCATCTTGGTCTCAATTCCACTTGCCTGCCTTCTCCCAATAACTCCTAGATTCACTTCCTAATTAAGTTCCTGTCTCTTTCAGTGGGTGGAATTGAAAGTTAGGCTCAGTAATTTTGGGCCATGAATCTGCCATATCACAGAATCATAGAATTGTTAAAGCACAGAAAAAGGCTGTTCGGCCCTTCATGCCTGCACCCAGTGCCAATCCCCTGCCTTTTCCCCACCTCGCTTCCACAACATCCGTATCCAAATAATCATCCCTTGCCCCTCTTGAATGCCTCAAATGAACTTGCCTCCAGCACATTTCCAGGCAGTGCATTCCAGACCCTAACTACGTCCTGTGTGAAAAAAGTTTTTTCTCACATCACTTTTGCTTCTTCAGCACATCACTTTAAATCTATGTCCCTCTCTTTGGTATTGATTTTATGAGTTGTAAAAAACCATTTGGTTTGCAAATAGAAATCTGCTGTTCTCACCTGGTCTGGACTACATGTGGCTTCGGACCCACAGCAAGAGGGTTGCTTCTTAACTTTCCTCTGAAGTGAGCGAGCGCCTCATTCAATTCAAGGATAGACCATAAATTCTATCATCGCAATGCCCACTTACCAATGGAAAACTTTAAACAGAAGAAACGCTGGCCTGTCTATCTCATCTCAACACAATCCTGGGGCAAGAACAATGGCCAGGAAATGTTTAGGGGTCCTCTGGGTCTTCTCATCCCCATAACCTTCTCGTGTGCGTGTCGTGCAGGTGCTGCAGAGGATGTGCTTCCATACAGTCGGCCAACATTCCCCTCTGCACAGAATCCCAGGGAGCCCAGCTCTTCCAGCTCCATGTCCTCTAGAGGGTCTGGGGGTCGGAGGAGAGCAGAACAACTCATGGCTGGCAACACCACTGGCATCTCCCGCAGGAACCCGTTGGATGCTGGCCTTCAGGAAATGGGAACGTACGAATGTGAGGAAGAAGATTTTGAGGTAAATGATCAGGGGGTCATTCATGTGGGAGAAAGGTTGGGGGCAGGGAGTGAGGATCGTGGGCGTAGGATTGCTGTAGAGAGGGCAGATTTTTAGAACTATTAAAGACTCAGACTTGATTTGCATCCTGTGAAAACTTTTAAAAAAATCTGTAAGACGAAAGATCATTGAAGTCATGCAGGAAAGCGCTGATGAGGTTATAATCAGATCAGCAATGATCTTAGCGAATGGTAGAGCAGGCTCGAAGCACCAAGTGGCATAGTCTTGTTCCCAGTTAGTATGTACAACACCCTTAGAGTATCAATCAGCTCAATCAGGATGTGTCCTGGGCTGGAAAGTCTCAGCGAGGAGGAGACACTGGAGAGGCTCAGCCTGTTTTTCCTGGAGCAGAGAAGGCTGAAGGAGGATCTGATTGAGGTGCACAAAATTATAAAAGGCATAGCTAAGGTAGAGAGGGAGAAATCTTACCCCTTAGTTGAGGTGTCAGTGAGCAGGGATGCAGCTTTAAGGTAAGCAGCAGTAGGTTTCGAGGGGATTTCAGGAAAAAAAATCATCACAGGATGGTGGGAATCTGGAATCCACTGTCTGAAGGGTGCTAGAGGCAAGAACCTTTAAGACTTTTGAGAATTATTTGGATGAGCCCTTGAAACGCCAGACCATACAAGGTTATGGTCCACGTGCTGGATAGTGGGATGAGAATAGATCTGGATGGGTGCACGAATAGGAAGGGCTCAGAGGGATATGGGCCAAATGCTGGCAAATAGGACTAAATCAGTTTAGGATATCTGGTGGGCATGGATGAGTTGGACTGAAGGGTCTGTTTCCGTGCTGTATAGCTCTGCGTCTCTATAACCAGTGCAGACATGATGGGTTGAATGGCCTCTTTCCATGCTGTAAAAACTCGATGCTTCTGAGGCCTTTCAGCCCGTCATGCCTGCACCGGATCTTTGAAAGAGCTATCCAAGCAGGTCCAATCCAGTTTTTGCATTTTCCTCATAGCCTTGCAAATATTTTCCCTTCAAAGAATTGCTGGATTGAAGGTTTCTGTAGAGTCTGATTCCAATGCCCTTTTAGGCAGTTCGATTACATGACAACGACTCACTGCAGGCGAAACAAAACAATTCCTCATCTGACCTCTGGTTGTTTTATAACATTATACCTAGTGTTTGAGTGAGAGACCATCACCCACTCCTTATTTGCTCTCGAATGTTCGATGACCTTCTCTACCAGGAGGAAATGAATCGCAGCTTCTACAACTTTCTCCAAAACCTCCAGTTTGTTTTCCCCCTCTGAAATTTGGAAGATTTTTCCCGCTCAAGCTTTGCTGCATTAATTCCCAATTTATGTTTCAGTATATTTTATGCCCCCACACCCTTCCTTTCATTCTGATAGCCAGCAAAGCTTTTCCAATCTGTCCGCATAGCTAAATCAACCAGGAATGATCCTTGTCATTTTCCTCTGTTCCAAATTTCCTTTTAGTTTTCCATATTAGCTTGACTAACATAACAACAGAAGGAGGCAATGATATAGTGGTATTGTCGCTGGACTGTTAATCCAGAGACCTGGATAATGTTCTGAGGGCCCAGGTTTGAATCCTGCCATGGCAGATGATGGAATTTGAATTCAGTAAAATATATCTGGAATTAAGAGTCCAACGATGACCATGAATCCATTGTCAATTGTCAGAAAAACCCATCTGGTTCACTAGTGTCCTTTACGGAAGGAAGCTGTCATCCTTACCTGGTCTGGCCTACATGTGACTCCAGACTCACAGCAATGTGGTTGACTCTTAACTGCCCTCTGGGCAATTGGGGATGGGCAATAAATGCTGCCTAGCCAGTGACATCCTCATCCCATTAATGAATAAAAAAAAATGCCTTTCCCCTTATTTGAGGAGGGAGGTAGTTCTGATGAGGTTCACCAGAGATAAGAGGTTTGTCTTATTGAGTCATACAGTATGGAAACAGACACCTCGGTCCAACTCATCCACACCGACCACGCATCCCAATCTGACTAGTCTCATTTGCCAGCATTTGGCCAATAGCCTTCTAAACCCTTCCTATCCATGTACCCAACCAAATGCCCATTAGATGTTTTTATTGTATTAACCTCCACCACTCCCCCTGGCAGCTCCCATATACATACCACCTGCTGTGTTAAAATGTTACCCCTCAGGTCCTTTTTATATCTTTCCCCTCTCATCTTAAACCTATGCCCTCTAGTTTTGGACTTCTCCACCAGGTAGAGCTATTCATCCCTATCCATAGTGACTTTAGGTCGCCCCACAACCTCCGATGCTCCAGGGAAAACAGCCCCAGTCTATTAGCCTCTCCCTATAGCTCAAACCCTCCAGTCCCAGCAACATCCTTGTAAATCTTTTCTGCACACTCTCAAGTCTAATAATATTCTTCCTATAGAAGGGTGACCAGAATTGTACGCAGTATTTCTAAAGTGGTCTCAGAAAGATTGAGCAGTTTAGGCCCACACTGGCTGGAGTTTAAAAGAATGAGACGAGATCTATGTGAGGTAGGACTATGAGACTAGGACCAAAGGGCACAGCCTTGGAGTAAAGGCCTTTAGAACGGAGATAAGCAGAAACTTTTTTAGCCAGAGAGTGGTGTATCTTTGGAATTTATTGCCACAGAAGGCTGTGGAGGTCGGGTCGTTGAATATATTTAAGGCAGAAATATATAGGTTCTTGATTGTTAAGGGGATCAAATGTTACGGGGAGTAAGCGGGAGAATGGGGTTGAGAAATTTATCAGCCATGAGCGAATGGCAGGGCAGGCTCAATGGGCCGAATGGCCTAATTTCTGCTCCTATGTTTTATGGTCTTATGGTACATAAGATGCTAAAGGGGATTAATAAAGTAGACAGAGAGAGGATGTTTCCCCATGTAGGCCAATCCAGAACGAGAGGTCATAGCTTTAGGATAAGGGGTGGCAGATTTAAAACCGAGATGTGAGGAATTATTTCTCTCCAAAGGGTCAAAAACCTGTGGAATTCACTCCACCAAAGTGTGGTGGATGCTGGGACATTGGGTAAACTTAAGGGGGAGATGGACTGATTTTTAATTAGTAATGGGGTGAAAGGTTGTGGAGAGCGGACAGGAATGTGGAGTTGAGACCGAGATGAGATCAACCATGATCAATACAAATGGCAGAGCAGCCTCCAGGGGCTGAATGGCCTACTCCCGCCCCTAGTGCCTGTGTTGTTTCTCCCCTTTAAGCCTCACTTCATGAGATCAGATATGGGTTAGTGTTAGATATGAGATAGGGTTAGGTTTCGGGTTAGATCACAGTTGAACTATATCTTAATTCCATCTACACACACCTGTCACATAACTGTTTTTGGAACAGTTTTGACATTTCCAGTTGACAGCCCTGCCACAGGATGAGTACATTGCTGTCAAGACCAATATTTGATGCCCACCAGTGTTTTCCTTGAGAAGGTGGCGCTGAGCTGCCTTCACAAGTATAACTGAAAAGCTGTATAATTGCAGAACAGTTTGGCAGTCAATGTTTGGATCTCAACTGCTTTCTGTGTCAGAGAATTCCACAGGCTCACTACTTTCTGGCAGAGACATTTCTCTCATAAAGAAGGACATCAGTAAAGCCAACAGAGGATTCCAGAGGGTGGTCAAATGCAGAGAATTGGTATTACAGATCTTGAGATTTGCTGAAAATGGACACATTTTCACAAAGCATTTTGTTTTGTTGGTCTCATCAATGCAGTTTGGTATTAGGTTAGGTTAGGTTAGGTTAGGTTTGTGTTGGTTGGCTTTGAGCTAATTGGGATTGAGCTAATTGGGATTGAACTAATTGGAATTGAGTTGGTTGGGATTGAGCTGTTTGGGATCGAGCTGTTTGGGATTGAGTTGCTTGGGATCGAGCTGGATGGGATCGAGTTGATTGGGATCGAGCTGGTTGGGATCAAGTTTCTTGGGATCGAGTTGGTTGGGATCGAGCTGGTTGGGATTGAGCTGGTTGGGATCGGGTTGTTTGGGATCGAGTTGTTTGGGATCGAGCTGTTTGGGATCGAGCGAATCGGGATCGAGTTGGTTGGGATCGAGCTGGTTGGGATTGAGCTGGTTGGGATCGGGTTGTTTGGGATCGAGTTGTTTGGGATCGA
>NW_025966966.1:0-13640 GCF_021869965.1 Rhincodon typus | reverse complement strand
GTTGGTTGAGTTTGAGTTCAGTATCAGAGAATTACATTTACAATTCAATATCATAAAGGAGAACAATATTTTCACACTGTGTAAGAGTGTGCTGATTGGTTGGCAAGTGTATTCTGGTTAGTAGAGTTGTCGCTATGGAGACTGCATCATTGTCCTGATGAGCTTCAACAAAGTGTCTGTTTTCAGTAAATACTCAAATATGAAACTTGCTGACCAAAATGAGTATCTGAGGCAAATAACAGAAAAACATTGAAAGAGAACTGAGCTATATTCATCAGGTAGAGAGGAATTGAAGGATATGATGAAAGGATGAGATGGAGAGGAGTGATACAAGAATCCTGCAGTGCACTACCTTTGGCCTGTTGGGCTGATTGGCCTATTAATTTGTTATTTTGATGGATGTCTTTGTAGATTTGGTTTCCTTATGCGTATTTTTTTACATCTTTCATGTTCACTTTATTTCTCAACTTCGTTTAATTTGTTCTTGGTATGTGACCATCACAGACAAAGATTTATTACCATTCCCCAATTACCCTGGAGGCGGTGATGTTAAAGTGTGGAACTGTTACAGATGTAGGTACACCCACAATGCTGTGAAGAAGGCTGCTCCAGGATTTTGACCCAGTGACAAAGAAGGAACAATGATATATTTCCAAGTTTGGAGAGTATGTGGCTTTGAGGAAAGTTCAGAGGCGAATTCCCATGCATCTACTGTACTTGTCCTTCTAGATTTCATTCGAGTTCGGTATCAGATCATTAAATCTACAATTAAGTGTCATGAACACTCCACGACTGGACCTGAAATGATATGGGAATAGACAGGGAGACAATAAAAGATATGGAACTCACCTCTTAAAGGAGACCATTTGGTCCATCATGTCTACACCAGCTCCCCAAATGACCATTATGACTTACAGCCATTTTCCAGCCTTTTCCCCATAACCTTGCATGTTATTTCTATTTTTATAATCATTCCACTTAGTCAAAGGGTCAAGAATAAGGGTCACACTTTTAAAGTGAAAGGCAGGAGGTTTAGGTGTTGGTGGGAGACTGGAATGCACAGTCTGGGGAAGATGGTAGAGATGTGTATCTTCACAATCTTTATAAAGTACTGGGATGAACACATGAGGTATCATAACACTCACATGTGGAAAAGGAAGACGAGTGTAGGTAGTAACATATTTTTGATGGTACGGACTTAATAGGCTGAAGGGCCTCTTATGTACTGTATGATTCTATGATGTCATGTACTCTTCAATGTCTCAATTGAACTTGCCTTCAGTACAGTTCCAGGCAGCACAATCCAGACCCTAACTATTCACTGTATGCAAAAGTTTGTCTCTGGTGTTGCATTTGCTTCTTTACAAACTAATTTAAGTCTATACCCTCTGGTTCTGAACGTCTTTTACATGTGGGAACAGTTTCTCCTTTCTACTCTGTCGAGTCTCGCCATGATTTTGAAAACTTCTTTTAAATCTTCTCTTCCCCTTTTCCTGTCCAAGGTGAACAGTCCCGATCTTTCCTCATAACTGAATTGTCTCATGTCTGGAACCATTTTAATGAACCTCTTCAGCACTCTTTCCAGTTCCTTCACAGTCTTCCAAGAGTGTAGCACCCAGAACTATACACAGTATTCCAGCTGAGATCAGCCAGTATGTTGTTCTTCACAACCTGTCTGCTCTTATACAGTACACCCCTGTTAAAACAGGCTAGGAACATTTGTATAAAAAGCTGAGAGAACTGTGGATGCTGGAAATCAGAAACAAAAACACAAATTGTTAGAAAAACTCAGCAGGTCTGGCAGCATCTGTGGAGAGAGAAAGCAGAGTTAACATTTTGGGTTCAGTTCTGTAGAAGGTTCACAGGACCTCAAACATTAACTCTGCTTTCTCTCTCCAGATGCTGCCAGACCTGCTGAGTTTTTCTAGCAATTTCAGCTTTTATTGCTAGGAAAATTTGTGCCTTATTTATTGCCCATGCGCCTAGTTACCCTTCAGTATAACTGAGTATCTCGCAGGGCCGTTTCAGAGGGCACTTAAGAGTCAACCATGTTGTTGTCTTGTCTAAGGTGATGCATAGGCCAGACCAGAATGTTAATGTATGAGAAAATTGTCACCATTAGACTTTTAATTCCAGACATTTTATTGAATTTGCTATAATGGGATTTGAACCCAGGCCCCTAGAATATTACCTGGGTTTTAGAATTATGGCTGACATTGCCACTATGCTGCCATCACCTCCCTGACTTACCCACATAGATACATCCAAGTCTGTCTGCTCCTACACATCCTTCAGAATGGCACCTTGTAATGTACGCCGACTCTCCATGATCCTTCGATCAAAATGTGTCATCTCTTCATTGAACATCATCTGCCACCTATCCGGCCACATCACCAACTTGGTCCCTTTGAAGGACTACACTATCCCCCTCACAGTTTACAGTGCTTCCCCCAAGTTTTGTTGAATTGGCAAACATTAAAATGATGCTCCAACATCTAGATCATTAATATATTTTGTGACAAGCAAGTGTCTCAATACTGATTCAACACTGATGCTGGATGGCATGGTGGCTCAGTGGGTAGCACCGCTGCTCATAGTGCCAGGGACCTGGGTTTGATTCTGTGGGTGACAGTTGGTGTGGAGTTTGCACATTCTCCCCATGTCTGTGCGGGTTTCCTCTGGGAGCTCTGGTTCTGCATCCACCACCTCCCCACCCCCACCCCCCCACCCCCCTGACCTCCACAGCCCAAAGATGTGCAGGTTAGTTGGCTTGTCCATGCTAAATTGTCCATAATGTCCAGGTTAAGTGGGTTAGCCATGGGGAATGCAGGGATAGGGTAGGGGGTGGATCTGGGTAGGGTGCTCTTTGCAGAATTGGCAAGGCTGAATGGCCTGCTTCCATGCTGTAGGGATCCTATGGTTCCTGAGAAACCCCACTACAAACTCTCCATCCAGCTTGCAAGCTATGCATAGGCCTCTACTCTCACTCAACTGATTTTGTACACAGGTAGTAAGTATTCTTTGTCTTCCATGATCTCTAATGTGGTATTGCATCTACGTGTTTTGTGTTGTTGACCGGTTTCCCTTTTCTGTTTCTATTTACAGGAGACTGAGAGCTGAAGAACAAAGCTATGTCAAATGATGAACTCCGATTGCACTTTGGAGAGATCTATAACAGTTTTTGTAAAACTCCCGCCTTTGGATGATATTTGATGCCAGATATAATGTTTGGCGCAACAATAGACCATGTAAATTATCAATGCTTGCATCGTACTGATTGATCACGTCCTTTTTTTTTAACTGTATCAATTTTGACTTTTCGTTTCTTTTTGAGTGGGGTGGGGAGGGACAATTTTGGCTTTTAATTATAATTTATGTCTTGATTTGACTGTCACTCAATTTGAAAACTTTTTTTTTGATTGAGATAGAGTTCCTACAACATGGAAAATTGAAATGGGGTGATTCATATTGTAAATATGTACTGGATTTTTTTGTCACACCTCATTAAACCTCCAAGTTCCTATTCAGCCCTGTTGTAAATAAGCCGTGTGTTAAACACCATCCTCCAAAGAATGGCCATTTTGGCGAAAAGCTGAATTTTTTTTAATAATATATGTAATTTTTTGTCGTTGTAATGCACTGTTTTAATTTTTTTTGGTTTATTTCTTGGTTTCAAAAGCACAATCACTAAACTTAATTTTGAAAGGAAAACCATTCTTTATGAATCTCCGACACCAATGCGGAGAATTGCGTGTGACGAGAGAAGGTGGGGGGAGGTGAGGAGGAGATAGGAGAGGTGTTCAATTTTCCAGCTGTCGGGAGTTAGCAGCTGTTTTGGGGAAGGGGTAAGTGAGGGAGCAAATGGAAACATGAGGTTCAATTCAGGAGGAGTTAGGAAGTCCCAATTGCACAGAGCCTAGTGAAAGAAGCAAAGATTCCATTTGGTCTTTTGTAAGAGAAGGTTCTTTTCAAGAGGAGGACTTGAGACAAAAATTGTGGCTGTTTACAGTCAAGCAGACCAGTCTGCATAAACGTCAATGAGGACTTTTGCCAATGTAAAATCTCTTTAATTATCTTTGCTGATCTCTAAGCTGATTCTGTTCAGTGTGGTGTGGGACAAGAGCAGGAGGTAGAGAGATGCAGCAACAGATACTGCTTGGAAACAGCTATATAATTAACAGGGTACACTGTTTTACATTCGAGGGAAGGTACAGGTTTATACCTGATTGGCCCCTAAAAAACTGAAGAGAGATCACTTTTCAATCTCATGTGACAGGTGGTGTCATTGGATCAAGGTTTAACTTTGGGACTTCTGTTTTGTGGTACTAAAGGCAATGGTGTATCCTGTGAAGGGAATCGGCAAACCTGTCTACGATGTTTGGTACTTTTTATGTAAGAGTTCTTTTCCGTAGTCATAAATTTACGTATTCAGGATCAAATAATCCTTAAAAGTGTAATTTCCTTGCCACATTATTTATTAAAAATTGTCCTCAAAATCACAAAAATGCTTTGTGTTGCAGTACCTGTATTTATTCCCACAGGGAGAGCTATTTCTCAAAACTGCTGATATATCACAAAAGAAATGGTAGTCCACAGGCTGTTATTCACTTGTGGGATGTGGGTGTCACAGGCTGGGCCAGCATTTATTGACCATCTGTAGTTGCCTTTGAGAAGATGGCTTCTTGAACCACTGCAGTCCTTGTGCTGTGGGTTGACCCACAATGCCCTTAGGGAGGGAATTCCAGGATTTTGACCCAGCGACAGTGAAGGAACAGCGATATATTTCCAAGTCAGGATGGTGAGTGGCTTGGAGGGAAACTTGCGGGTGGTGGTATTCCCATGTATCTGCTCCCTTGTCCTTTTAAATCGTAATAGTCACAAGTTTGCAAGGGGGCAGCACGGTGGCTCAGTGGTTAGCACTGCTGCCTCACAGTGCTAGAGACCTGGGTTCAATCCCACCCTTGGGCAACTGTCTGTGTGGAGTTTGCACATTCTCCCTGTGTATGCATGGGTTTCCTCTGGGTGCTCTGGTTTCCTCCCTCAGTCCAAAGATGTGTAGGCTAGGTAGATTGGCCATGCAAATTTGCCCATAGTGTTCAGGGATATGTAGATTAGGGGGATGGGTCTGGGTGGGATGTTCTGAGGGTTGGTGTGGACTAGTGGGCCAAAGGTCCTGTTTCCATGCTATGGGGATTCTATAATAAGAACAAAATAATAAAAGAGCCTTGGTGAATTTCTTTCTCAGGCAACTGAAGAACACTCCATCACTTTTTGCAAAAGCTCTTTCTACTTCTGTGCAGGAAATATAAGAAGATATCAATCATCCCCTCAATTCCGTCCAGCCATTGGCTGATATATATTTTATCTCCACCCAAAGACTACTGCTTTGGTTCTATAACCCTTATAAGCCTTACCTCACAAAGACCTGACAATACACAAAAAAAGACTGCAGAATATGGAAATATGGAAATCTCAACCAAAACCAGAAGCTGCTGGAGTATGAACAGAAAGTGCTTGGAAACTTCAGCAGGTTTGGCAGTGTTTATGGAACGAGAAACAGAGTTAACATTTCAGATCCATAATGCCACTTCTTCAGAACAGAAGAGAGCTGGAAAATGGTGGATTTTTTTGTGTTGTTGACAGAGAGTGAAACAGATGGTGAGGGTGTACAGAGGGAGTGTTAATGGGTGGTCAAGGAGGGATAGAGATGTAAAATAAGTGTTAATGATAAGAATGAAATGGGTCCACTCTGCTGAGAGCAAAGCCAATGTCACACAAATATGACATAATCTGGGGAAAGGTTGGGGGTCAAATCTTTAAATAAGGAGACCAAAACTGGACACAGTACTCCAGATATGATCCTACCAAGCTGCTATGCAACTGAAGCAAATTTTCACTACTCCTGTGCTGAAACCCTCTTCCAATAAAGGCTAACATAGCACTGGCCTCCCTAATGAGGAGATAAGAACTCAGAGGAGTAGGCAATTCAACCTCTTGAGCCCGCTACACCATTTAGTACAATCATGGCTCACCCCCAACTGCACTTCCCTACCCACTCTCTGTAATCCTTAAACGCATTACTAATTAAAAATCTGTCTGTCTCCTCCTTTTCCAATGTCCTCAAGCACCACTGTATTCTTGGGCAATGACTTCATGACCCTTTGGGAGAAGTGATTGTCCCTCATCACGGTTTTAAATCTACTACCTGTTACCATATAACCATGACTTTTCATTCTAAATGCCCCATGTGAGGAAACATCCTCTCTATGTTTACTTTGTCAATCCCCTTTAGAATCTTATCTACCTCAATTAGATCCCCTCTCAATCTTCTAAACTCCAGTGAGTATTGGCCTAAACAGCTCAAACTCTCTTCATAAGACAAACCCCTCACCTCTGGAATCAATCTAGTTAACTTCCTGTGTACTGTCTCCAATGCAACTACATACCTCGTCAAGTAAAGGGACTAAAACTGTACATAATGCAGTCACGCTAATGCCATGTACAGTTACAGCAACATTTCTCTACTTTTATACCCTATTCCTTAAGCAATAAATGCCAAGATTTCCATTTGCCTTCATTATTGCCTGTTGTACCTGCATATTAGTTTCTGTGATTCATGCACAAGAACACCCAGATCCCGCTGCACCAAAACATTCTGAAGTGTCTATTTAGATAATAAGTTGTCTTTCTATACTTCCAACCAAAATGGATAACCCCACATTTATCAACATTAAATTTTATCTGACAAGTTTTTACTCATTCACCTAACCTATCTATCCATTTGGAAATTTCTTATTTCTTCATTGAAACTTACTTTCCCACCGATATTAGTACTATCAGCAAATTCGGCTGTAGTACTTTCCTTCCCTGCATCCTAGATATTAATATAGACTGTAAATAGTTGGAGCCCAAGGACTCTGTGGCACCCCACTACTTACTTTTTGCCAACCAGAATAGTACCTTTTATCCCAATTCTTTGCTTTCTCTTGGTTAGCCAAACCTTGATCCAAACTAACAAATTACTTCAAACCTCATGCAATCTTATCTTGTGTATTAATTGTATGTTGTGTCTGGAAGTCCAGATATACAACATCTATTATCCACATTGCTTGTGACATCTTTAAAAAAACTCTAGCTTGCTGCCTCTGGATATTAGCCTTCAGTGACTTACTGACAAGGGCACTGAGGTCCCTTTGTACATTTTCCAACCACTTACTAGTTCAAAAATGCCCATTCATCAAGCCTGTCCAAATCCTTCTGCAAACTTTTACATCTTCTTGAGGTTGTTGAGTTTGGTTGGCTCACTGAGCTGGTTTCTTGTTTCGCAAAAAGTTCGTTACCATGCTTGGTAACATCCTCAGTGCTGCACTGAGGATGCTACCAAGGATGGTAATGAAACATCTGCGAAACAAGAAACCAGCTCGGCGAGCCAACCAACCTCGACAACCTCAACACCTACAACCCAAGCTACAAATCTACTCCAAAACCTTTTACATCTTCTGCATGACATGTATACCTGCTTTGCTTGGTATTGTCTGCAAGTATGGAAACATGACATTTTTGCCCCCACATCCAAATCATTGATATATATTGTGAACAGCTGGAGCCCATGTATTGATCCTTGAGGTACCTCACTAATCACAGCCTATCAATGTACGAATGACTCATTCACTCACCAGCACTTCTTACTGCAATTGTACAAGATCTTGGTGAGACCACACCTGGAGTACTGCAAGCAGTTTTGGTCCCCTTATTTAAGGAAAGATATTATTTCATTGGAGGCAGTTCAGAGAAGTTCACTAGGATGATCCAGGTATGGAAGGATTGTCTTATGAGTAAAGGCTAAACAGGATGGGACTGTACTCTGTGAAGTTTAGAAGAATGAGAGGTGATTTCACTGAAGCACATACGATTCTGAAGGGGCTTGATAGAGTAAATAATAAGATGATGTTTCCTCTCATGGTCTAGGACTAGAGGACATAGTCTCTGAATAAAGGGGCATTAATTTAAGACTGAGATGAGGAAAAATTTCTTTTGTCAGAAGGTTATGAGTCTCTGGAACTCCTTCCCACAGAGAACTGTGGGGGCAGAGTCTTTGTGTTTCTTTAAGGCTGAGATAGATTCTTGATCATTTGGGGAAATCAAGGGTTACAGGGAAAGGGCAGGAAAGTGGACGTGGGGAATGTGGGATCAGCCATGATCCTATTGAATGGCAGATCAGGCTTGAGGGGCCAAATGGCCTACTCCTGTTCCTAATTCTTATGCTCCTATTCCTACTCTTTTTTCTGTCCATTAGTCAATCATTAGTCCATTCCAGTACATTACCTCCTATCCTGTGTGTTTTAACTTTGCTAATTAACTTCCTGTGGGAAATCTCATCAAAAGCCTCATGAAAATCTGAGTACACTATGTCCATTAACTCCCTATTAGCAGTTTTATTAATGACATCCTCAAAATCACCAACAAGTTTCTCAAACATGATTCCTCTACTCACAGATCCATGCTGACTGTGCCTAATCAGACCATTTTCATCTTACTTCCCATTCATCACTTTCTTTATGATCGATTCTATCATTTCCCTACTACTGATGTAAGGCTAATGTCTCTGTAGTTCCCTGTTTTCTCTCTAACTCCATCCTTAAACTGTGAGGTGACATTTGCTAGCTTCCAATCTGCAGGAATCATTCTAGAATTTATGGAATTTTGGAGGCTGGTTCCCAATGCATTGCTATCTCTATAGCTACCTATTTCAGCACTTTTTACGTGTGAATTGTCAGGTCCCAGTGAATTATCAACTTTCAGCCCAATTAATTTCTCCAGTACAGACTTCTTAATAATACTAATTTCTTTCAACTCCTAAAACACTCAGGTTTCCTCCATCTCCAATTTTATGCTTTCCTCAGTATAAACAGAAACAACGTAATTGTTTAGCTTCTCTGCAGTTTCTCTATTTCTGGTTGTAAATACCCCTGAGTCATTTTTAACGGATCCACATTCATCTTAGCCAAATATATCCTTTTTACATGCCTGAAGAAGCTTTTACAGTCTATTTTTATGTTTGTTTGCTTGCTTGCTTCGACCTATTCCTCCCTTTCCTTTCCCCTTTCATAATCTCCTTTGATATATTCTAAATTTACCCAATGCTCATATTTACTATAAATTTTGGCTACTTTATAAACTTTTTCATTTAAACTTATACAATCCTTAACTTCCTTTGTCACCCTGGTAGCTTGTTGTTTTCTGCATTTTTGCACTTAGACGCAATAAACAGTTACAGGAAGCTATATAGTAGTTCTTTAATAACTGCCCATTGTCTTTGTACAGTCATGTCTTTTCATGTATTTTCCCAATCCAGTGCAGTCAACGTGTGTCTCATGTTCCATCATTTCCCTTATTCAAATTTAAAATTCTTCCTTCAGATTGAACTACCTCATTCTCAAACATAATGTAAGGTTCTATCTTATTGTGGTCACTCATCTCTGAACGTTACTTTACAGCAAGGTTATTAATTAGCTCTCTTTCATTACATTAGACAAATGGAGTGGCACAGTGACTCAGTGGCAGGGATCCGGGTACAATTCCACCCTTGGATGACTGTGTCTGTGTGGAGCTTGCACTTTCTCCCTGTGTCTGCGTGGGTTTCCTCCGGGTGCTCCAGTTTCCTCCCACAGTCCAAAGATGTGCAGGTTTAGGTGGATTGGCCATGCTACATTGCCCATAGTGTCCAGGGATGTGCAGGCTAGGAGGATTAGCCATGGGAAGTGCAGGGTTACAGTGATCGGGTAGGGGGGTGTGGGATGCTCTTCAGAGGGTTGATGTGGACTCAATGGGCCAAATGACCTGCTTCCACGCTGTAGAGATTCTACTGAAAAAAAAACAGTAGATCGAAAAGAGGCTGTTTTCCAGTCAGGTCTTCAACATATTGCTCTAGAAAACCATCCTTAACAGATTCCAGAAACTCACCTTTGACAACATTAGTTCTCAGTTGGTTTACCCAGACTAGATGCAGGATAAAATCAACCAGGATTACAGTGCTACTCATGTTACAAGTTCTTCTTATCTCCTGATTTTTTTAATCAAAAATGAATACTACTACTTGATGACCTGTAAATAACTCTAACATTTGTCTGCTGCCCATCACCTTTTCTTTCCAAGCAGAATCTACACTATGTTCTTCCAATCTGAGATCCTCCTTTACTAATGTACTGACCCCACCCTGTATTGTCAGCACAATCACACCTCCTCTTCCTCTCCATGGATATTCTGTTCCCAGTCCTAGTCACCACACAATCATGTTTCTGTCATGGCAATTAGATCACACCCATGAGACCATAAAACCATAAAATGTTGAAGCAGAATCAGGCCTTGCAGCCCATCAAAACTGCTCCACTATTCGATCATGGCAGATTTTTTTTTATTCATTAACAGGATGGGGATGTCGCTGGCTAGGCAGCATTTATTGCCTATCCCTAATTGCCCAGGGGGCATTTCAGAATCAACCACATTGCTGTGGGTCTGGAGTCACATGTAGGGCAGTTTCCTTCCCCAAAGAACATTAGTGAACCAGATGGGTTTTTCCTGACAATCAGCAATGGATTCATGGTCATCTTTAGATTATTAATTCCAGATATTTATTGAATTCAAATTCCACCATCTGCCGTAGCAGGATTTGAACCCGGGTCTCCAGAGCATTAACTAGGTCTCTAGATTAACAGTCTAGTGATAATACCACTAGGCCATTGCCTCCCCATGTTTCTCAATACCATTGTCGTGCCTTCTCCCCATAACCCTTGATCCCCTTACAGATCAAGAACCTATCTACCTCTGTCTTAAATACACTCAATGACTCGGCCTCCACAGCCCTCTGTGGCAATGAGTTCCACAGATTCACCACCCTCTGGCTGAAGAAATTCTTCCTCATCTCAGTTCTAAAGTGCTGTCCCTTTACTCTGAGGCCGTGTCGTTGGGCCTTAGCCTCTGCTATTAGTGGAAACATCTTCTCCATGTCCATTCTAGCTCGGTCTCTCACTATAATGAAAGTTTCAATCAGATCCCTCCTCATCCTTCTAAACATCATCATGTACAGACCCAGAGTCCTCATATGACAAGCCCTTCATCCCTGGGATAATTCTTGTAAACCTCCTCTGGAGCCCCTCCAATGCCAGCACATCCTTCCCTAGATACAGGGCCCAGAACCGCTCACAATGCAGTCTGACCAGAGCCTTATACAGCCACAGCAGTACATCTCCACTGTTGTATTCTCACCCTTTTGAAATGAATGCTGACAAAGCATTTGCCTTCCTTACTGCTAACTGAAGCTTCATGTTAATCTTAAGAGAATCCTAGAAGTCCCAAGTCCCTTTGTGCTTCAGATTTCCCTTGTCAACATCTTCCCTTGATATGTTTCTTCTTCCTTGGGATGAATTTCTGCTGTGCATCCTGAATTACCCCCAGAAACTCCTACCATTGCTGTTCCATCATCTTCTCTTGTAGACTCTCCTTCCAATCAACTCTGGCCATCTCCTCCCTCATGTGTTTGTAGTTACCTTTTCTCAATCGTAATACAGTTACATCTGATTCTAGCTTCTCCCTCTCAAACTGCAGGGTGAATTCTATCATATTATGGTCACTGTCCCCTCGGGGTTCCTTCACACTAAGCTCCCTAATCAAGTCAGCCTCATTGCACATTATTAAACCCAGAATTGCCTTTTCTCCAATGGGCTCTACCACAAGCTGCTCCAAAAAATCATCTTGTAGATATTCCACAAACTTATTTTCTTGAGATCCACTGCCAACCTGAAGTCCACCATGATTATTGTAACAGTGCCTTTCTTACATGCTTTTTCTATCTCTTGATTTATTTTCTTCTCCATATTCTGATTGCTGCCAGGTGGCCTGTACACAACTCCCATCAGAGTCTTTTCTCCTTTGCAGTTCCTCAACTCTACCCATACAGATTCTATGCCATCTGACTGTATATCGTTTCTTGCTATCAATGTAATTTCATTTCTCAGTAACAAGGCAACTCTATCCTCTCTGCCCATCTGCCTGTGCTTTCAATATGATATGTATCATTGAATATTTAGTTCCCACTCCTGATCCCCTTGCAGCCATGTATCTATGATATCCACAGCATTGTACCCACCAATTTCAATCTGCACTACAAGCTGAATGACTTTGTTTCATATACTGTGTGCATTGAAGGCCTCTATATTTCTATTTGTGCCTTTAGATCATTAACCTTAGAGGCATAGAATCATACAGCATGGAAACAAACCCTTTGGTCCAATTTGTCCATGCCAACCAGTTTTCTCAAACTAAAGTAGTCCCATTTTTACAGTTATAGAGTCGTACAGCACAGGAAACAAACTTTTTGGTCCAACTCATCCATGACAACCAGATTTCCCAAACTAAACTAATGTCATTTGCCTACATTTAGCCCATATCCTACCCACCTGTTTTGAAAGTTGCTCTTCACTTTGTCTTTCCTCCTTATAATTTTATAAACCTCTATAAAGTCAACCCCTCAACAGCCTATGCCCCAGGGAAACAAAGTCCTAGCCTTTCCAGCCTCTCCTTATAATGTAAACCCTACAGCCCTGGTAACATCCTGGTAAATCTTTTCTGTACTCTCTCTTTAAATTTAATCATACCCTTCCTATAGCAGGACAACCAGTACTTACCTTGTTGTAAATGTTGCATGCATTCGGGTAGAATGCCTTAACTTTATCTTTGTGACATCATTCTGCTTTTGAGCCATACTCAATGCTTGGCTTTGTTTCTCCTGTAGTCTAGTTTCTCTCACAGCTTTTCTACTTCCTGTTACCAGTCTAACTCCCTTCCAGTTGGTTTACCCCTCAGCTTCCTATTGTCCTATCAAGCTAGTTTAAACACAGCCCAACAGCACCCAGCATATCTCCCTATATCATTCCCAGTTCTGTTAAGGTGTAACCCGTTCAGCATATACATGTCCCATTTGTCCCAGAACTGATACCAAAGCCTCAGAAATCTGATGCACTCCCTCCCAATAACCGGTTCTACAACTGCCTGATCAATCGATTAATCCTTCTGCTATTAGGCTCAGTGGCACATGGCACTGGGAATAACCGTGAAGCTACTGATCCTGATGAACACCTTTTCAATTCCCTTCCACACACCTTGAATTCTGTTTTTGGGGCCTGATCCTGGGTCGTCCTGCCACAGTTTCACCCTGACACTCTATCAAAGCCCTTCATGATTTAAATATTCAATTTTTTTATCCTTTTTTGCATAAGGAAAATAATGCCAGTTTCTCCTTTCTCTCCATGTAACCCAGGTTCTTCAATCTTAATGCCATTTCAGTAAGACATTGAAGCATATGTTTCTATTGAGCAGGAGTAGGCCATTTGAGGCAGCTCTGCCAATCTCTATGATCATGGTTGATCATCCAACTCCCACTTTCTCCCCACACACTTTGATTTCTTTATCCCTAAGAACTATATCCATAAACCTTCTTGAAAACATTCAGTGTTTTGGCTTCAACTTTCCTCTGCATCTTCTCCAAGGCCAATTAAGTCCTTCCTCAGTTACTTGTTAAGGAAAACCGATGATTTATTAATCCTTTCAAGCACATGATTGACTCTTGTTTGGTACAAAAGCCC
>NW_025966965.1:25481-27072 GCF_021869965.1 Rhincodon typus | reverse complement strand
TTTCTCTCATTGTTTTTGTCGTTCATTCTTCTTCCTTACATTCTTTCTTTCCTTCGTCCGGTTTGCCTTTCATCTTTCCAACACTCTTCCTTTACTTCTTTCTTTATTTCTTTGTTTGTTTCCGACTTTCCACCTTTCTTTCTTTCTTTCTTTCTTTATTTCATTCATTAAGTCTTTCATTTTTCTTTTCTCGTTATTTTCGTTTATTCTTCCTTTCCTTCTTTCTCTCTTTTTTTTTATTTTAATCTTTACCTCTTATCTTGATTTGTTCTTTGTTTCTTTCATTCTTTCTTTGTTTCTCTAAATGTTTTTACAATTTTTGTTTCTTTCATCGTAATTTTCTTTCATTCATTCGTTCTTTCTTGCTTTCTTTCATTCATTCAGTCATTCTTTCTTTCTTTCATCATTAGTTTGCTCCATTCTGTTTTTCTTTCTTTCTTCATTTCCTTCTTTCTTCCTTTCTTTCTTTCTTTGTTTCTTTCGTTGGCTTTGTCTTTCATCTTTCCAACATTCTTTCTTTCCATCTTTCTTTTGTTCTTTGTTTGTTTCCTACTTTCCATCTTTCTTTCTTTCTATCTTTCATTGTTTCTTTCTTTTTTCTTTCTTCCTTTCTACTTTGCGTTTTTTTGTTCTTTCTTTCTTTCTTTCTTTCCTTCCGTCTTAATATCATTTCTCCTCCTTTCTTTCCATCTTTATTTGTCTCTTTTTTCTTTCTTCACTTCTACTTTGCATTTTTCGTTCTTTCCTTTTTCTTTCATTTCTTACTTACTTTCTGTCCAATATTCTTTATTTCTCTCCTTTGTTCAGACTTACTTTCATCCTTTATTCCTCCATTTTTCATCCTTTCATTTTTCTTTCTTGCTTTCCTTAATTCTGACTTCCTCTCTTGCAAATTTTAGACCGCTTCTTTGTTTCTTTCTTTGTTTTTTTTCTTTCCTTCTTTCCTTCATCATTATTCCTTCGTTCGTTGTTTCTTTCTTCTGTTGATATTCATTGACTCATTCTTTCTTTCGTTCGTTTGTTCTTTCATTCTTTCTTTCGTACTTTCAATCTTTCCTTCTTTCCTTCTTTCCTTCAGTGTTGTTCCGTCGTTCGTTCTTTCTTTCTTTCATTGTTATTCATTGATTCATTCATTTCTTCTTTCTTTCTTTCTGTCTTTCTTTCTAACTCCATATTTTTTAAATTCTTTATTATTTCTTCATTATTTTTCTGTCTTCTGTTCTTTCATTCTTTCTTCCTTATTTACTTCTTTCTTTCTCTCATTGTCTTTATGATTTTACTTCTTTCTTTCCCTCATTGTTTTTGTCGTTCATTCTTCTTCCTTACATTCTTTCTTTCTTTCTTTCTTTTTCATCCGCTTTGTAATTCATCTTTCCAACACTCTTTCTATCCTACTTTCTTTATTTCTTTGTTTGTTTCCTACTTCCCACGTTTCTTTCTTTCCACCTTTGTTTCTTTCCACCTTTCTTTCTTTCATTCATTATTTCATTCATACAGTCTTTCTTTTTTCTTTTCTTGTTTTTTTCCTTTATTCTTCCTTTCCGTCTTTCTCTCTTTCTTTGTTTATTTCTTTCTTTCCCAATTATTTTGA
>NW_025966965.1:23932-24981 GCF_021869965.1 Rhincodon typus | reverse complement strand
AGAAATGAAGAAAGAAAAAAGAGACAAATAAAGATGGAAAGAAAGAAGGAAAAAAGATATTAAGACGGAAGTTAAGAAACAAAAAAGCAAACAAAGAAAGAAAAAACAGAACGAGAGAAAGAAACAAGCTGGAAAGAATGAAACAAAGAAAGAAAGAGAGTAGAAAAGAAAGAAAGATAGAAAGGTAGAAAGAAAGAAACAAAAGTGCAAATTAGAAAGGAAGAAAGAAACAAAGATCGGATTACAGAAGGAAAGACAGAAAGAAAGATAGAAAGAAAGAACAAAAAACGAAAAGCAGAAAGGTAGAAAGAAAAAAAGAAAGAAAGAACGAAGGAACGAAAGATAGAAAGAAAGAAAGGTGGACAGTAGGAAACAAACAAACAACAAAAGAAAGATGGAAAGAAAAAGTGTTGGAAAGATGAAAGACGAAGCCGATGAAAGAAAGAAAGAAAGAAAGAATGAATGAATGAATGAATGAAAGGAATAAAGAAGGAAATGAAGAAAGAAAGAAAAACAGAATGGATGAAAATAATGACGAAAGAAAGAAAAACAGAATGGGTGAAAATAATGACGAAAGAAAGAATGACTGAATGAATGAAAGAAATGAAGAAAGAACGAATGAATGAATGAAAGAAAATTACGATGAAAGAAAGAAATATCGAAAGAAAAACATTTAGAGAAAGATAGAACGAATGAAAGAAAGAACGAATCAAAATAATTGAGAAAGAAAGAAATAAACAAAGAACGAGAGAAAGAAGGAAAGGAAGAATAAAGGAAAATAACGCGAAAAGAAAAAAGAAAGACTGTATGAATGAAATAAAGAAAGAAAGGTGGAAAGAAACAAAGGTGGAAAGAAAGAAACGTGGAAACGAGGAAACAAACAAAGAAATCAAGAATGTAGGAAAGAAAGAGTGTTGGAAAGATGGAAGACAAAGCGGATGAAAAAAAGAAAGAAAGAAAGAATGAAAGGAAGAAGAATGAATGACAAAAGCAATGAGAGAAAGAAAGTAGTAAAATCATAAAGAAAGAAAGAAAGAAAAAAGTAAATA
>NW_025966965.1:21809-23432 GCF_021869965.1 Rhincodon typus | reverse complement strand
AATGTAAGGAAGAAGAATGAACGACAAAAACAATGAGAGAAAGAAAGTAGTAAAATCATAAAGAAAGAAAGAAAGAAAAAAGTAAATAAGGAAGAAAGAATGAAAGAAGAGAAGACAGAAAAATAATGAAGAAATAATAAAGAATTAAAGAAATATGGAGTTAGAAAGAAAGACAGAAAGAAAGACAGCAAGAAAGAAAGAAGAAATGAATGAATCAATGAATAACAATGAAAGAAAGAAAGAACGAACGAACGACGGAACAACACTGAAGGAAAGAAAGAAAGAAGGAAAGATGGAAAGTACGAAAGAAAGAATGAAAGAACAAACGAACGAAAGAAAGAATGAGTCAATGAATATCAGCGGAAGAAAGAAACAACGAACAAAGGAATAATGATGAAGGAAAGAAAGAAAGAAAAAAAACAAAGAAAGAAGAAGCGGTCTAAAATTTGCAAAAGAAGTCAGAATTAAGGAAAGCAAGAAAGAAAAATGAAAGGATGAAAAATGGAGGAAAAAAGGATGAAAGTAAGTCTGAACGAAGGAGAGAAATAAAGAATGTTGGACAGAAAGTAAGTAAGAAATGAAGAAAGAAAAAGAAAAGAACGAAAAATGCAAAGTAGAAATGAAGAAAGAAAAAAGAGACAAATAAAGATGGAAAGAAAGAAGGAGAAATGATATTAAGACGGAAGGAAAGAAAGAAAGAAAGAAAAAAGAAAGATCGGAAGAAAGAAAGCTGGAAAGAATGAAACAAAGAAAGAAAGAGAGTAGTAAAGAAAGAAAGATAGAAAGAAAGAAGCAAAAATGCAAAGTAGAAAGGAAGAAAGAAACAAGGATCGGATTATAGAAGGAAAGATAGAAAGAAAGACAGAAAGAAAGAACAAAAAAATGCAAAGTAGTAAGGAAGAAAGAAAAAAAGAAAGAAAGAACAAAAGATAGAAAGAACGAAAGATAGCAAGTAGGGAACAAACAAAGAACAAAAGAAAGATGGAAAGAAAGAATGTTGGAAAGATGAAAGACAAAGCCGACGAAAGAAACAAAGAAAGAAAGAAAGGAAGAAAGAAGGAAATGAAGAAAGAAAGAAAAACAGAATGGAGCAACCTCATGATGAAAGAAAGAAAGAATGACTGAATGAATGAAAGAAAGCAAGAAAGAACGAATGAATGAAAGAAAATTATGAAGAAAGAAACAAAAATTGAAAAAACATTTAGAGAAACAAAGAAAGAACGAAAGAAACAAAGAACGAATCAAGATAAGAGGTAAGGGAAAAAATAAACGAAGAAAGAGAGAAAAAAGGGAAGGAATAATAAAGAAGAAGAATGAGGAAGAAAAAAGAAAGACTGAATGAATGAAATAAAGAAAGAAAGAATGAAAGAAAGAAAAGAGAAAGGTTGAAAGTCGGAAACAAACAAAGAAATAAAGAAAGAAGGAAAGAAAGAGTGTTGGAAAGATGAAAGACAAAGCAGGCCAAAGAAAGAAATAAATAAATAAAGAAAGAAAGAATGTGAGGAAGAAGAATGAACGAAAAAAACGATGAGAGCAAGAAACAAAGATAGAAAGACAGAAATAAAATAATAAAGAATGAAAGAAAGAAAGAAAAAAGTAAATAAGGAAGAAAGAATGAAAGAA
>NW_025966965.1:19045-21309 GCF_021869965.1 Rhincodon typus | reverse complement strand
TGAAAGAAAGAAAGAAAAAAGTAAATAAGGAAGAAAGAATGAAAGAAGAGAAGACAGAAAAATAATGATGAAATAATAAAGAATTAAAAAAATATGGAGTTAGAAAGAAAGACAGAAAGAAAGAAAGAAGAAATGAATGAATCAATGAATAACAATGAAAGAAAGAAAGAACGAATGAACGACGGAACAACACTGAAGGAAAGAAAGAAAGAAGGAAAGATTGAAAGTACGAAAGAAAGAATGAAAGAACAAACGAACGAAAGAAAGAATGAGTCAATGAATATCAACAGAAGAAAGAAACAACGAACGAAGGAAAAATGATGAAGGAAAGAAAGAAAGAAAAAAAAGAAAGAAAGAAAGAAAGAATGAAAGAAGTGGTCTAAAATTTGCAAGAGAGCAAGTCAGAATTAAGGAAAGCAGGAAAGAAAAATGAAAGGATGAAAAATGGAGGAACAATGGATGAAAGTAAGTCTGAACGAAGGAGAGAAATAAAGAATGTTGGACAGAAAGTCAGTAAGAAATGAAGAAAGAAAAAGGAAAGAACGAAAAATGCAAAGTAGAAATGAAGAAAGAAAAAAGAGACAAATAAAGATGGAAAGAAAGAAGGAGAAATGATATTAAGATGGAAGGAAAGAAAGAAAGAAAGTAAAAAGAAAGATAGGAAGAAAGAAAGTTGGAAAGAATGAAACAAAGAAAGAAAGAGAGAAAGAAAGAAGCAAAAATGCAAAGTAGAAAGGAAGAAAGAAACAAGGATCGGATTATAGAAGGAAAGATAGAAAGAAAGACAGAAAAAAAGAACAAAAAAATGCAAACAGGAAAGGAAGAAAGAAAAAAAGAAAGAAAGAACGAAAGATAGAAAGAAAGAAAGATGGAAAGTCGGAAACAAACAAAGAACAAAAGAAAGATGGAAAGAAAGAATGTTGGAAAGATGAAAGACAAAGCCGACGAAAGAAACAAAGAAGGAAAGAAAGGAAGAAAGAAGGAAATGAAGAAAGAAAGAAAAACAGAATGGAGCAATCTCATGGTGAAAGAAAGAAAGAATGACTCAATGAATGAAAGAAAGCAAGAAAGAACGAATGAATGAAAGAAAATTACAATGAAAGAAACAAAAATTGAAAAGACATTTGGAGAAACAAAGAAAGAACGAAAGAAACAAAGAACGAATCAAGGTAAGAGGTAAAGAAGAAATAAACAAAGAAAGAGAGAAAGAAGGAAAGGAATAATTAAGAAGAATGAGGAAGAAAAAAGAAAGACTGAATGAATGAAATAAAGAAAGAAAGAATGAAAGAAAGAAACGAGAAAGGTTGAAAGTCAGAAACAAACAAGGAAATAAAGAAAGAAGGAAAGAAAGAGTGTTGGAAAGATGAAAGACAAAGCAGACCAAAGAAAGAAAGAAATAAAGAAAGAAAGAAAGAATGTGAGGAAGAAGAATGAACGAAAAAAACGATGAGAGAAAGAAACAAAGATAGAAAGACAGAAATAAAATAATAAAGAATGAAATAAAGAAAGAAAAAGGTAAATAAGGAAGAAAGAATGAAAGAACAGAAGATAGAACAATAATGAAGAAATAATAAAGCATTAAAGAGACATGGAGTTAGAAAGAAAGAAAGAAAGAAGAAATGAATGAATAAATGAATAACAATGAAAGAAGGAAAGAAAGAACCAACGAACGACGGAACAACACTGAAGGAAAGAAAGAAAGAAGGAAAGATTGAAAGTACGAAAGAAAGAATGAAAGAACAAACGAACGAGAGAAAGAATGAGTCAATGAATATCAACGGAAGAAAGAAACAACGAACGAAGGAATAATGATGATGGAAAGAAAGAAAGAAAAAAAGAAAGAAAGAAAGAATCGGGCTAAAATTTGAAAGATAGAAAGTCAAAATTAAGGAAAGCAATAAAGAAAAATGAAAGGATGAAAAATGGAGGATAAAAGGATGAAAGAAAGTCTGAACAAAGGAGAGAAATAAAGAATATTGGACAGAAAGTAAGCAAGAAAGAAAGAAAGAAAAAGGAAAGAACGAAAAATGCAAAGTAGAAATGAAGAAAGAAAAAAGACACAAATAAAGATGGAAAGAAAGAAGGAAAAATGATATTAAGACAGAAGGAAAGAAAGAAAGAAAAAAGAAAGAAACAATGAAAGATAGAAAGAAAGAAAGATGGAAAGTAGGAAACAAACAAAGAACAAAAGAAAGATGGAAAGAAAGAGTGTTGGAAAGATGAAAGACAAAGCCGACGAAAGAAACAAAGAAAGAAAGAAAGGA
>NW_025966965.1:17901-18545 GCF_021869965.1 Rhincodon typus | reverse complement strand
AGAAAGAAGTAAAATCATAAAGAAAGAAAGAAAGAAAAAAGTAAATAAGGAAGAAAGAATGAAAGAATAGAAGACAGAAAAATAATAAAGAAATAATAAAGAATTAAAGAGACATGGAGTTAGAAAGAAAGACAGAAAGAAAGACAGAAAGAAAGAAAGAAGAAATGAATGAATGAATGAATAACAATGACAGAAAGAAAGAAAGAACGAACGAACGACGGAACAACACTGAAGGAAAGAAAAAAGAAGGAAAGATTGAAAGTACGAAAGAAAGAATGAAAGAACAAACGAACGAAAGACAGTATGAGTCAATGAATATCAACAGAAGAAAGAAACAACGAACGAAGAAATAATGAAGGAAGGAAAGAAAGAAAGAAAAAAAACAAATAAAAAAAGAAATTTTTTTCAAATTTGCAAGAGAGGAAGTCAGAATTAAGGAAAGCAAGAAAGAAAAATGAAAAGATGAAAAGTGGAGGAAAAATCGATGAAAGTAAGTCTGAACGAAGGAGAGAAATAAAGAATGTTGGACAGAAAGTAAGTAAGAAATGAAGAAAGAAAAAGGATAGAATGAAAAATGCAAAGTAGAAATGAAGAAAGAAAAAAGAGACAAATAAAGATGGAAAGAAAGAAGGAGAAATGATATT
>NW_025966965.1:14491-17401 GCF_021869965.1 Rhincodon typus | reverse complement strand
TCGTTCTTTCTTGCTTTCTTTCATTCATTCAGTCATTCTTTCTTTCTTTCATCATTAGTTTGCTCCATTCTGTTTTTCTTTCTTTCTTCATTTCCTTCTTTCTTCCTTTCTTTCTTTCTTTGTTTCTTTCGTCGGCTTTGTCTTTCATCTTTCCAACACTCTTTCTTTCCATCTTTCTTTTGTCCTTTGTTTGTTTCCTACTTTCCATCTTTCTTTCTTTCTATCTTTTGTTCTTTCTTTCTTTTTTCTTTCTTCCTTTCTACTTTGCGTTTTTTTGCTCTTTCTTTCTGTTTTTCTTTCTATCTTTCCTTCTATAATCCGATCCTTGTTTCTTTCTTCCTTTCTACTTTGCATTTTTGCTCCTTTCTTTCTATCTTTCTTTCTTTACTACTCTCTTTCTTTCTTTGTTTCATTCTTTCCAGCTTTCTTTCTTCCTATCTTTCTTTTTTCTTTCTTTCTTTCTTTCTTTCCTTCCGTCTTAATATCATTTCTCCTTCTTTCTTTCCATCTTTATTTGTCTCTTTTTTCTTTCTTCATTTCTACTTTGCATTTTTCGTTCTTTTCTTTTTCTTTCTTCATTTCTTACTTAGTTGATGTCCTACATTCTTTATTTCTCTCCTTCGTTCAGACTTTCTTTCATCCTTCTTTCCTCCATTTTTCATCCTTTCATTTTTCTTTCTTGCTTTCCTTAATTCTGACTTCCTATCTTTCAAATTTTAGACGGCTTCTTTCTTTCTTTCTTTGTTTTTTTTCTTTCTTTCTTTCCTTCATCATTATTCCTTCGTTCGTTGTTTCTTTCTTCCGTTGATATTCATTGACTCATTCTTTCTTTCGTTCGTTTGTTCTTTCATTCTTTCTTTCGTACTTTCAATCTTTCCTTCTTTCTTTCTTTCCTTCAGTGTTGTTCCATCGATCGTTCGTTCTTTCTTTTTTCTTTCATTGTTATTCACTGATTCATTCATTTCTTCTTTCTTTCTTTCTGTCTTTCTTTCTAACTCCATATTTCTTTAATTCTTTATTATTTCTTCATTATTTTTCTGTCTTCTGTTCTTTCATTCTTTCTACTATATTTACTTCTTTCTTTCTTTCTTTCTTTCTGATTTTACTACTTTCTTTCTCTCATTGTTTTTGTCATTCATTCTTCTTCCTTACATTCTTTCTTTCTTTCTTTTTTTCATCCGCTTTGTCTTTCATCTTTCCAACACTCTTTCTATCCTACTTTCTTTATTTCTTTGTTTGTTTCCTACTTTCCACGTGACTTTCTTTGCACCTTTGTTTCTTTCCACCTTTCTTTCTTTCTTTCTTTATTTCATTCATACAGCCTTTCTTTTTTCTGTTCTCGTTAATTTACTTTATTCTTCCTTTCCTTCTTTCTCTCTTTCTTTGTTTATTTCTTTCTTTCCCTCTTGTTTTGATTCGTTCTTTCTTTCTTTCGTTCTTTCTTTCTCTAAATGGTTTTCTTTCGATATTTCTTTCTTTCATCGTAATTTTCTTTCATTCATTCATTCGTTCTTTCTTCCTTTCTTTCATTCATTCAGTCATTCTTTCTTTTGTCATTATTTTCATCCATTCTGTTTTTCTTTCTTTCTTCATTTCCTTCTTTATTCCTTTCTTTCATTCATTCATTCATTCATTCACTTTTTCTTTCTTTCTTTCATCGGCTTTGTCTTTCATCTTTCCCACACTTTTTCTTTCCATCCTTCTTTTATTCTTTGTTTGTTTCCTACTGTCCACCTTTCTTTCTATCTTTCTTTCTATCTTTCCTTCTATAATCCGATCTTTGTTTCATTCTTCCTTTCTAATTTGCGTTTTTGTTTCTGTCTTTCTATCTTTCTTTCTTTCTTTTCTACTCTCTTTCTTTCTTTCTTTCATTCTTTCCAGCTTGTTTCTTTCTATCTTTCTTTTTTTTCTTTCTTTGTTTGCTTCTTTGTTTCTTAACTTCCGTCTTAATATCTTTTTTCCTTCTTTCTTTCTTTCCATCTTTATTTGTCTCTTTTTTCTTCCTTCATTTCTACTTTGCATTTTTAGTTCTTTTCTTTCTTTCTTTCTTTCTTTCTGACTCACTTTCTGTCCAACAGTTTTTATTTCTCTCCTTCTTTCTTTCTTTCATTGTTTTTTCCTTCACTTTTCATCCTTTCATTCCTTGTTTATTGCTTTCCTGAATTCTGTCTTTCTATCTTTCAAATTTTAGCCCACTTCTTTCTTGCTTTCCTTCTATCTTTTTTGTTTTTTCTTTCTTTCGTTCCTCATCATTATTCCTTCGTTCGTTCTTTCTTTCTTCCTTTGATATTCATTGATTCTTTCTTTCTTTCTTTCATTCGTTCTTTCTTTCTTCCTTTCATTCGTTCTTTCATTCTTTCTTTCCATTTTTTTTCTATCGTTCGTTCATTCTTTCTTTCTTTTTTTATTCATTGATTCATTCATTACGTCTTTCTTTCTTTCTTTCTTTCTGTCTTTCTTTCCAACGCCGTACTTCTTTAATTCTTTCTTTTTCTTCATTATTTTTCTGTCTTCTCTTCTTTCATTCTTTCTTCCTTATTTACTTTTTTCTTTCTTTCTTTCTTTCTTCATTATTTTATTTCTGTCTCTCTACCTTTATTTCTTTCTCTCATCGTCATTTTCGTTCATTCTTCTTCCTTTCTTTCTTTATTTCTTTCGGCCGGTTTGCCTTTCATCTTTCCAATACTCTTCCTTTACTGCTTTCTTTATTTCTTTGTTTGTTTCCTACTTCCCACCTTTCTTTCTTTCTTTCTTTCTTTCTTTATTTATTTATTTATTTATTTATTTATTTCAGTCTTTCTTTTTTCTTTTCTCATTATTTTCGTTTATTCGTCCTTTCCTTCTTTCTCTCTTTCTTTGTTTATTTTTTCTTTACTTCTTATCTTGATTCGTTCTTTGTTTCTTTCGTTC
>NW_025966965.1:12855-13991 GCF_021869965.1 Rhincodon typus | reverse complement strand
AGTAGTAAAGAAAGAAAGATAGAAAGAAAGAAGCAAAAATGCAAAGTAGAAAGCCGACGAAAGAAACAAGGATCGGATTATAGAAGGAAAGATAGAAAGAAAGGCAAAAAGAAAGAACAAAAAAACGCAAAGTAGAAAGGAAGAAAGAAAAAAGAAAGAAACAATGAAAGATAGAAAGAAAGAAAGATGGAAAGTAGGAAACAAACAAAGGACAAAAGAAAGATGGAAAGAAAGAGTGTTGGAAAGATGAAAGACAAAGCCGACGAAAGAAACAAAGAAGGAAAGAAAGGAAGAAAGAAGGAAATGAAGAAAGAAAGAAAAACAGAATGGACGAAAATTATGATGAAAGAAAGAACGACTGAATGAATGAAAGAAAGCAAGAAAGAACGACTGAATGAATGAAAGAAAATTATGATGAAAGAAAGAAATATTGAAAGAAAAACATTTAGAGAAAGAAAGCATGAAAGGAAGAAAGAACGAAGCAAGATAAGAAGTAAAGAAAAAAATAAACAAAGAGAGCAAGAAGGAAAGGACGAATAAATGAAAATAACGAGAAAAGAAAAAAGAAAGACAGAAATAAATAAATAAATAAATAAGGTAAGAAAGAAAGAAAGAAAGAAAGGTGGAAAGGTGGAAAGTAGGAAACAAACAAAGAAATAAAGAAAGCAGTAAAGGAAGAGTGTTGGAAAGATGAAAGGCAAACCGGCCGAAAGAAATAAAGAAAGAAAGGAAGAAGAATGAACGAAAATGACGATGAGAGAAAGAAATAAAATAATGAAGAAAGAAAGAAAGAAAGAAATAAGTCAATAAGGAAGAAAGAATGAAAGAAGAGACGACAGAAAAATAATGAAGAAAAAAGAAAGAACTAAAGAAGTACGCGTTGGAAAGAAAGACAGAAGGAATGAAAGAAAGAAGAAATGAATGAATCAATGAATAAAAAAGAAAGAAAGAATGAAAGAACGAACGAAAGAAAAAAAAAAAAAAGAAATAAATATCAAAGGAAGAAAGAAAGAATGAACGAAGGAATAATGATGAGGAAAGAAAGAAAAAACAAAGAAAGACAGAAGGAAAGCAAGAAAGAAGTGGGAAAAAATTTGAAAGATAGAAAGACAGAATTAAGGAAAGCAATAAACAAA
>NW_025966965.1:11597-12355 GCF_021869965.1 Rhincodon typus | reverse complement strand
TAAAGAAATAATAAAGAATTAAAGAGACATGGAGTTAGAAAGAAAGACAGAAAGAAAGAAAGAAGAAATGAATGAATGAATGAATAACAATGACAGAAAGAAAGAAAGAACGAACGAACGACGGAACAACACTGAAGAAAAAAAAAAGAAGGAAAGATTGAAAGTACGAAAGAAAGAATGAAAGAACAAACGAACGAAAGACAGTATGAGTCAATGAATATCAACAGAAGAAAGAAACAACAAACGAAGGAATAATGATGAAGGAAAGAAAGAAAGAAAAAAAAACAAATAAAAAACGAAAGAAAGAAGTGGTCTCAAATTTGCAAGAGAGGAAGTCAGAATTAAGGAAAGCAAGAAAGAAAAATGAAAAGATGAAAAGTGGAGGAAAAATCGATGAAAGTAAGTCTGAACGAAGGAGTGAAATAAAGAATGTTGGACAGAAATTAAGTAAGAAATGAAGAAAGAAAAAGGATAGAATGAAAAATGCAAAGTAGAAATGAAGAAAGAAAAAAGAGACAAATAAAGATGGAAAGAAAGAAGGAGAAATGATATTAAGACGGAAGGAAAGAAAGAAAGAAAGAAAGAAAAAAGGGAGATAGGAAGAAAGAAAGCTGGAAAGAATGAAACAAAGAAAGAGAGAAAGAAGGAAAGGAATAATTAAGAAGAAGAACGAGGAAGAAAAAAGAAAGACTGAATGAATGAAATAAAGATAGAAAGACTGAAAGAAAGAAAAGAGAAAGGTTGAAAGTCGGAACCAA
>NW_025966965.1:10037-11097 GCF_021869965.1 Rhincodon typus | reverse complement strand
TCTTTCCAGCTTTCTTTCTTCCTATCTCCCTTTTTTCTTTCTTTCTTTCTTTCTTTCCTTCCGTCTTAATATCATTTCTCCTTCTTTCTTTCCATCTTTATTTGTCTCTTTTTTCTTTCTTCATTTCTAATTTGCATTTTTCATTCTTTCCTTTTTCTTTCTTCATTTCTTACTTACTTTCTGTCCAACATTCTTCATTTCTCTCCTTCGTTCAGCCTTACTTTCATCGATTTTTCCTCCACTTTTCATCTTTTCATTTTTCTTTCTTGCTTTCCTTAATTCTGACTTCCTCTCTTGCAAATTTGAGACCACTTCTTTCTTTCTTTTTTTATTTGTTTTTTTTTTCTTTCTTTCTTTCCTTCATCATTATTCCTTCATTCGTTGTTTCTTTCTTCTGTTGATATTCATTGACTCATACTGTCTTTCGTTCGTTTGTTCTTTCATTCTTTCTTTCGTACTTTAATCTTTCCTTCTTTTTTCTTTCCTTCAGTGTTGTTCCGTCATTCGTTCGTTCTTTCTTTCTTTCTGTCATTGTTATTCATTCATTCATTCATTTCTTCTTTCTTTCTTTCTGTCTTTCTTTCTGTCTTTCTTTCTAACTCCATGTCTCTTTAATTCTTTATTATTTCTTTATTATTTTTCTATCTTCTGTTCTTTCATTCTTTCTTCTTTATTTACTTTTTTCTTTCTTTCTGTCATTCTTTATTATTTTATTTCTGTCTTTCTATCTTTGTTTCTTTCTCTCATCGTTTTTTTCGTTCATTCTTCTTCCTCACATTCTTTCTTTCTTTCTTTATTTCTTTCTTTCTTTGGCCTGCTTTGTCTTTCATCTTTCCAGCACTCTTTCTTTCCTTCTTTCTTTATTTCTTTGTTTGGTTCCGACTTTCAACCTTTCTCTTTTCTTTCTTTCATTCTTTCTTTCTTTATTTCATTCATTCAGTCTTTCTTTTTTCTTCCTCGTTCTTCTTCTTAATTATTCCTTTCCTTCTTTCTCTCTTTCTTTGTTTATTTTTTCTTTACCTCTTATCTTGATTCGTTCTTTGTTTCTTTCATTCTTTCT
>NW_025966965.1:9375-9937 GCF_021869965.1 Rhincodon typus | reverse complement strand
GTTTCTTTCGTCGTAATTTTCTTTCATTCATTCATTCGTTCTTTCTTGCTTTCTTTCATTCATTCAGTCATTCTTTCTTTCTTTCATCATTAGTTTGCTCCATTCTGTTTTTCTTTCTTTCTTCATTTCCTTCTTTCTTCCTTTCTTTCTTTCTTTGTTTCATTCGTCGGCTTTGTCTTTCATCTTTCCAACATTCTTTCTTTCCATCTTTCTTTTGTTCTTTGTTTGTTTCCGACTTTCCATCTTTCTTTCTTTCTATCTTTCGTTCTTTCTTTCTTTCCTTCATTCTTCCTTTCTACTTTGCATTTTTTTGTTCTTTCCTTCTTTCTTTCTATCTATCTTTCCTTCTATAATCCGATCCTTGTTTCTTTCTTCCTTTCTACTTTGCATTTTTGCTTCTTTCTTTCTCTCTTTCTTTCTTTGTTTCATTCTTTCCAGCCTTCTTTCTTCCTATCTCCCTTTTTTCTTTCTTTCTTTCTTTCTTTCCTTCCGTCTTAATATCATTTCTCCTTCTTTCTTTCCATCTTTATTTGTCTCTTTTTTCTTTCTTCATTTCTACTTT
>NW_025966965.1:8364-8875 GCF_021869965.1 Rhincodon typus | reverse complement strand
TATGATTTTACTTCTTTCTTTCTCTCATTGTTTTTGTCATTCATTCTTCTTCCTTACATTCTTTCTTTCTTTCGCCCGGTTTGCCTTTCATCTTTCCAACACTCTCCCTTTACTTCTTTCTTTATTTCTCTGTTTGTTTCCTACTTTCCACCTTTCTTTCTTTCTTTATTTATTTCATTCATTCAGTCTCTCATTTTTCTATTCTCGTTGTTTTCGTTTATTCTTCCTTTCCTTCTTTCTCTCTTTCTTTTTTTATTTTAATCTTTACCTCTTATCTTGATTCGTTCTTTGTTTCTTTCGTTCTTTCTTTGTTTCTCCAAATGTTTTTTCAATTTTTGTTTCTTTCGTCATAATGTTCTTTCATTCATTCATTCGTTCTTTCTTCCTTTCTTTCATTCATTCAGTCATTCTTTCTTTCTTTCATCATTAGTTTGCTCCATTCTGTTTTTCTTTCTTTCTTCATTTCCTTCTTTCTTCCTTTCTTTCTTTCTTTGTTTCTTTCGTCGGCTTT
>NW_025966965.1:7253-7864 GCF_021869965.1 Rhincodon typus | reverse complement strand
TCCTTTCTTTCTTTCTTTGTTTCTTTCGTCGGCTTTGTCTTTCATCTATCCAACACTCTTTCTTGCAATCTTACTTTTGTTCTTTGTTTGTTTCCTCCTTTCCATCTTTCTTTCTTTCTATTTTTCGCTCTTTCTTTCTTTTTTCTTTCTTCCTTTCTACTTTGCGTTTTTTTGTTCCTTCTTTCTGTCTTTCTTTCTATCTTTCCTTCTATAATCCGATCCTTGTTTCTGTCGTTGGCTTTCTACTTTGCATTTTTGCTTCTTTCTTTCTATCTTTCTTTCTTTACTACTCTCTTTCTTTCTTTGTTTCATTCTTTCTACATTTCTTTCTTCCTTTCTTTCTTTTTTCTTTCTTTCTTTCTTTCTTTCCTTCCGAGTTAATATCATTTCTCTTTCTTTCTTTCCATCTTTATTTGTCTCTTTTTTCTTTCTTCATTTCTACTTTGCGTTTTTAGTTCTTTTCTTTCTTTCTTTCTTTCTTACTCAATTTCTGTCAACATTCTTTATTTCTCTCCTTCTTTCTTTCTTTCATTCTTTTTTCCTTCACTTTTCATCCTTTCATTCTTTGTTTATTGCTTTCCTTAATTCTGTCTTTCTATCTTTCAAATTTT
>NW_025966965.1:3899-6753 GCF_021869965.1 Rhincodon typus | reverse complement strand
AAATAATGAAGAAAGAAAGAAAGAAAGAAAAAAGTAAATAAGGAAGAAAGAATGAAAGAAGAGAAGACAGAAAAATAATGAAGAAAAAAGAAAGAATTAAAGAAGTACGGCGTTGGAAAGAAAGACAGAAAGAAAGAAAGAAAGAAAGAAGAAATGAATGAATCAATGAATAAATAAGAAAGAAAGAAAGAATGAACGAACGATAGAAAAATAATGGAAAGAAAGAATGAATGAAAGAACGAAAGAAAGAAAGAAAGAATGAAAGAAAGAAAGAAAGAATCAATGAATATCAAAGGAAGAAAAAAAGAATGAACGAAGGAATAGTGATGAGGAAAGAAAGAAAAAACAAAGACAGAAGGAAAGCAAGAAAGAAGTGGGCTAAAATTTGAAAGATAGAAAGACAGAATTAAGGAAAGCAATAAACAAAGAATGAAAGGATGAAAAGTGAAGGAAAAAAGAATGAAAGAAAGAAAGAAGGAGAGAAATAAAGAATGTTGACAGAAACTGAGTAAGAAAGAAAGAAAGAAAGAAAAGAACTAAAAACGCAAAGTAGAAATGAAGAAAGAAAAAAGAGACAAATAAAGATGGAAAGAAAGAAAGAAGGAAAAAAGATATTAAGACGGAAGTTAAGAAACAAAGAAGCAAACAAAGAAAGAAAAAAGAAAGATAGAAAGAAACAAGCTGGAAAGAATGAAACAAAGAAAGAAAGAGAGGAGAAAAGAAAGAAAGAAAGATAGAAAGATAGAAAGACAGAAACAAAAACGCAAATTAGAAAGGAAGAAAGAAACAAAGATCGGATTATAGAAGGAAAGATAGAAAGAAAGACAGAAAGAAAGAACACAAAACGAAAAGTAGAAAGGAAGAAAGAAAAAAGAAAGAACGAAGGAATGAAAGATAGAAAGAAAGGTGGACAGTAGGAAACAAACAAAGAACAAAAGAAAGATGGAAAGAAAAAGTGTTGGAAAGATGAAAGACAAAGCCGACGAATGTAACAAAGATGGAAAGAATGAATGAATGAAAGAAAGAAAGGAATAAAGAAGGAAATGAAGAAAGAAAGAAAAACAGAATGAATGAAAATAATGACGAAAGAAAGAATGACTGAATGAATGAATGAAAGAAAGGAAGAAAGAAAGAATGAATGAATGAAAGAAGATTACGATGAAGGAAAGAAATATCGAAAGAAAGACATTTAGAGAAAGAAAGAACGAAAGAAAGAAAGAACGAATCAAAACAAGAGGGAAAGAAAGAAATAAACAAAGAACGAGAGAAAGAAGGAAAGGAAGAATAAATTAAATTAACAAGAAAAGAAAAAAAAAGAGGCTGTATGAATAAAATAAAGAAAGAAAGAAAGAAAGGTGGAAAGAAACAAAGGTGCAAAGAAAGTCACGTGGAAAGTAGGAAACAAACAAAGCAATCAAGAAAGTAGGATAGAAAGAGTGTTGGAAAGATGAAAGACAAAGCGGATGAAAAAAAGAAAGAAAAAAAGAATGTAAGGAAGAAGAATGAATGACAAAAACAAGAGAGAAAGAAAGCAGTAAAATCAGAAAGAAAGAAAGAAAGAAAAAAGTAAATATAGTAGAAAGAATGAAAGAACAGAAGACAGAAAAATAATGAAGAAATAATAAAGAATTAAAGAAATATGGAGTTAGAAAGAAAGACAGAAAGAAAGAAAGAAGAAATGAATGAATCAATGAATAACAATGAAAGAAAAAAGAAAGAACGAACGATCGATGGAACAACACTGAAGGAAAGTACGAAAGAAAGAATGAAAGAACAAACAAACGAAAGAAAGAATGTTTCAATGAATATCAATGGAAGAAAGAAACAACGAACGAAGGAATAATGATGAAGGAAAGAAAGAAAAAAAAAAAGAAGGAAAGAAAGAAGCGGTCTAAAATTTGAAAGATAGGAAGTCAGAATTAGGGAAAGCAATGAAGAAAAATGAAAGGATGAAAAATGGCGGAAAAAGTGATGAAAGAAAGTCTGAACGAAGGAGAGAAATAAAGAATGTAGAACAGAAAGTAAGCAAGAAATGAAGAAAGAAAAAGGAAAGAACGAAAAATGCAAAGTAGAAATGAAGAAAGAAAAAAGAGACAAATAAAGATTGAAAGAAAAAAGGAGAAATGATATTAAGACGGAAGGAAAGAAAGAAAGAAAGAAAAAAGAGAGATAGGAAGAAAGAAAGCTGGAAAGAATGAAACAAACAAAGAAAGAGAGCAGAAAAGAAAGAAAGATAGAAAGAAAGAAGCAAAAATGCAAAGTAGAAAGGAAGAAAGAAAAAAGAAAGAAAGAACGAAAGATAGAAAGAAAGAAAGATGGAAAGTTGGAAACAAACAAAGGACAAAAGAAAGATGGAAAGAAATTGTTGGAAAGATGAAAGACAAAGCCGACGAAAGAAACAAAGAAAGAAAGAAAGGAAGAAAGAAGGAAATGAAGAAAGAAAGAAAAACAGAATGGAGCAAACTAATGATGAAAAAAAGAACGAATGACTGAATGAATGAAAGAAAGCAAGAAAGAACGAATGAATGAAAGAAAATTACGACGAAAGAAACATAAATTGAAAAAACATTTAGAGAAACAAAGAAAGAATGAAAGAAACAAAGAACGAATCAAGGTAAGAGGTAAAGATAAAAAACACAAAGAAAGAGAGAAAGAAGGAAAGGAAGAATAAACAAAAATAACGAGAAAAGAAAAAAGAAAGACTGAATGAATGAATGAAAGAAAGAAAGAAAGAAAGAAAGGTGGAAAGGTGGAAAGTAGGAAACAAACGAAGAAATAAAGAAAGAAGTAAAGGAAGAGTTTTGCAAAGATGGAAAGCAAACCAGATGAAAGAAAGAAAGGAAGAAGAATGAAC